>NC_088882.1:12690210-12736513 GCF_032884065.1 Artemia franciscana
GGGACCCCTATGACCTTCCCTTCCCTCCCACCTTACAAAAACCCACTAATAAACTTCAAGTATTCAGACCTTTAATCCACCTGTGCAAATACATATATTTACAGTTATTTCAGACATTAGATTGACCACATTGAATCCATTGTCTTTATCATTTTATGGCAATTCTCTAATTACTGTAAAACATATATTCCTTATAGCATATCTACTTTCAAACATTACGAAAGTTTATATACATTCCATCTAAGGATTTTACTTTCCTAAATGTATGTTCTCTATTTTCTTTAATTATTTTGAAGATTAGTGGAGAAGATGGTAACTTTATGCCCATTTTCGATCACCACCCTACTAAATGGCCTAAGTTCCCTGGTGAAAAAAATTACATTTATTTCTCCATAGTTAGTATTCATGCATCAAACCCACCTCCTCCCAAGTATGATAGGCAAGGACCAAAATCCTCACTGGTTAGCAGAAGGATAGGTACAAATCTAAATTTATTCAGTAATTAACTAGTAGTATCAAAAGTTGATTTAAGCCTTTTCCGTTGAAAATTTCCTGTAATACTAGTGAAAAAGGAGGCTGCCACAAGGGACCAACCTGTGCAAAACTTGCAATAAATACTGATTGAAACAATTAAACATTTTGATTAAGGATTGCTTAAATTATTTTTTTTTGGAAGTTTTGAACTCATATGATATTCCATAAGATATAACACAGCATTAGCTTGTTATCACATAAGTAGAAAAACAACAAAAAAAACAATACATACAAAATAGACAAACAAACACACACATGCATAGTAAAAAGAATAAAATAAGATGACACTGAGGCGGTAATCAGAGGCAATAAAAAAGAAGTGGTTTTTTCTGTGAAACTCTTCTGTGCTAAGTGACAGAGTCAGCGTTGCCAACGCTTTGAAATGAATTGTACCGGTACGCCAGCTAAAATTGTTCCGCAAGAGATTAGTTTGTATTGTCTAAATACCATGTTAAAAATTCACGGTAGCCAGAAGAACATTTTCGATAAACTAAACCCGAGTAAGTAAGGAACAAGTAAAACCAAAATGTGCCCGAAAATTTGTATTCAGCGAATTTTTTTTTAAATCTACCACAATATACCAGGACCTCTAAACTGAACCAAAAACAGTACAACTGTACCACATTGGCAACGCTGTGTTGGGTTAATGGTCATTGCTACTTAACAGAACAGGTCGATTGAACTTTAAACGACAATACCAAGAGAGTGATAGTATTTAATTCAAAATATTGTTATTTTAGCCTGGATTTTTGGTCAGGCAAGTTTTATATATATATATATATATAGTTCAAAGGCATCAATTCAGAAAAGCAAAAAGGGAAAGGACGGATTTTTTTTTTAATAAAAAAAAATGACAAAGATATAAAAAAGATAAAAAGATCGCAAAATCTAGGTTGGGGAGGGGCATTTTGTTTGTTTTTTATAATGAAAATACCAAAACAAAGATTTCATAAACATGGTTAATACAATATAATTGTATAGATTTATTTCCTGCACTATAACATTATGTTTGAATCTAATTAAAGTTGTTTTGCAGAAAAAAAAAAAAAAAACTATCCTTCTTTTCATCGAGCGAAGCTCGAACCCCTGGTACTAAAATATAAATAGATAATGAAACTAATTGTGCCAGAAAGCTAAAATAACAAAATCTATGAAAAAGCAGACAAGCAAAGCTACATAAAAATAAAACAAATTACAAATAAACGCATAGGAAGCTAAATAAGACGGCAACTTAATCTATTTAAATATACGTATAAGATAGAAGAGGCCGTCAAAAAAGGTAGAGAGAATAATATTTTCGAAAAACACTCAAAAAATGAGGAGAAACATGTGGAAGAGAAAAAGAAAAAAAGGGAAAGAGAGAACGAGCGATACGAATCACTAAGACTTTTGAGATAAATCCTGACCACTTATGATAGGGCTAAAAACTAGAGTACCTTTTTGAGTCGTTATCTATGTTTGTGTGTACAGTCGACTTTCGATACTTTCGAAACTCAACTTATCGACTTTCGAAACTCAAGGGATGATCAAATAATCAAGAACGAACAAGGAAGAATTGTCAAATAAACAAGTGTTTTATTAAAAATACGTAACACATATATGTACATACATACATATAAACTCTTATTCAACTCCTTAATCTCATGTGTATATGGAGTGTTAAAATCATGCGGGCAAAAAATGAATTTCTACTTAATTTCTACTAATTTAACGTTGTTCAATTAATCTCCAATCCAATGATCCAATCCTATTAGGATCAAAATCCTAATAATTTTCCATCTATTAAAGCTATAAAATTGAAAACATTAAAATTTTTTCGGTAACCTAGTTTTTAAATTTTTTTTTTTCGCAAATTGTTTTCCACCTAGACATCCATTGAGAGCTTCACTTTAATACCCTTAGCTTGTGTAGTAGCAATAGTTGCCGTGACATTAATAGCAGTATACTTAAGAGAGTATATATATTTTTATTATTATTATTTCTAGGGCAAAATTTTTGCCTTGTTAATAGAATTGGACTAAGTGATGATTGTTTTTTATCCTCTTCCTCATCTTGAAAAGTCAACACTTTGAGATTGGTTAAGCACCATGAACAGCAATTTCATCGTTCATGTGAACCAAATTCTCTAAGGTAAACTCATCATAGTTTGGTAGAAGTAACCACTCTGTGTCTAGGGGGATGAATCCTGTGAAATATCGTGACCCCTATAACCGAGTGGGGTTTTCTGTTTCCTTGGTAAATTCGTTTTTTTTTAAGCAGTTATATAGGGTGGTGACATTTTTCCAGGCCTTATCAATCATAATTATAGAGGTCAGAACTTATATTCACATTCTCCCTTTTATCAATGCTATTTAGCAGAATTTATAAAATTTTATAGGGTAATGTCAAGTAAGACACCCTCGTCACAATCTGAAACTACCTAGGTGGTTTTTTTTTCAATTTACCAAATGTTTTTTAAGGGACTGCGAAAAAATTTCAAATTATCGCGAATTCAAATTATTGGCAGTCGACTGCATCTTCTTGAAGGTCGAATATCAACTTATGGGAACTGCTTAAAATATACAGAAAGGTCAATTTGGCATTACCAAAGAGAAAATAAAAATAGGCAAGAGAGAAAGAAAGAAAGGAAAGCAAGAGAAAGGCTTCAATAGAATCTCTTTTATCAATGAGGTACTAATTAACCAAACTCTTAGTCATTGTCAATCATAACCAAACTCTTAGTCATTGTCAATCATAACCAATCTCTGAGTGAGAGAGAGAGAGAAAATTTATTTATTTTCAAACATTTCGGAATAAGTATAAAATAAATATTATTTTTTTAAGCGGGTTGAGTTCAAAACTTTTTAGAAATGCTGTGCTAAAACTTTTTTTCTTTTTAATACTCGCTAAAAATGTTCACGCATCATAAATTTAATAGATGGCACTACTGTGTTTCGAATAAGACATAATTTACATATTATCACTTTACTGATCAAGCCGAACCCCGAGTTGCTCCATCACGCAATTAATTCTCTATCTACATTACGCTATTTTTAATTCTACAGATTATATGCACAAGAAGGCTTTTTAATTGCTCACATAACGCCAGTGATTTTGGGCGACAATATAGTTTTTATGAAAATATCTACTACTAAGCATCTGTGCAAAAAGGGAGGTGGGGCTTCTGGAACGCGTCCCCTAAAATTCTGAGGTTTTTACTCCCATAACTGCTTCACATTCCAAATTGCTAGACCTAGTTTTTTTTTTTTTTTTTTTACATTCTCTCCGCCCGACAAAATACCTACGTACGTGGATAGACTCGAGATAGGCATATTTATTGACCGTTGTAATTAAAGAAATGCGACTTATCGATTAGTTGATACGTTTTTGTAAATCTTATTTGAGTCTCAAAACAATTAATAGTCCCTGTTTATTCCAAAATGTTTTGTTTCTCCCTTTTTACTTATTTCTATTTCTCCTTCTTTTTCAGTCATTTAATTGGGTCTCAACATAACTAGAGGAAAATACGTGCAGTTTTTTTTTTCGGGGAGGGGGGTGATGATAAAAGCTAATTTTACTTGATAATTTGAACAAAAAGTACCCAAAAAAGCTTCCTTGGAAAAATGAATATTCGTAAATAACAGCCGAAAAACTCAAACTAAAATCTCAGTTATAAATCCCTCCTTCAAATTTATATTGCGTAACAACCGCCATCTGAACCACCACAGACAAAGGGAACGAAGAGAAACTTACGTTTTGGAGCTAGTCCACTGTCTACTTTTGCGGGAGCCGTAGTTACTGGCTTCTTTGCTGCAGGGGCTACGACGGGTTGCACTGTAAAAACAATCCCTTTTAAATAACCGTGTAAAAAAAAAAAAAAAAATAATCCTAGATTACTAAATGACCTAGACTGTATTCACTATTTGACGATTTGGCCTTGCGAAATGGTTTGGCCCACTCACCAAAACTTTACCAAAAGAATTTTTCTAGAGGAGGGGAGTGTAAGGTTTTTTCTGGTATTTTTAAGACCAATATACGAAAAATTTAACGGCGAGGAAAAGCCATGTAGCCCTGCAGCCCTGTAGCTCAGTAGCCCCCGGATATGCTTGCGTAATTACTGCACAAAAATAAGTCAGTGCAATAGCACAGTGAAGTAAACTTTTTTTCATCATTGTAGTTCTATCACTTACTAGCTACTCCATGACAACACAATTCTGTTGGACGTACTAGAAATTATGAGAAACTGCTAAGTGCCAAGGATATTGAAAATTAAATCTTATTGTTTGAACTGTTTGATGGAAATTTCAGGATCATATATATCCTAAAAATGAATAATCAGGAATTAATTTTCTAATGAAAAAAGGTATCCATATACAGTTATGCAGTTCCTTATAGTAAGGGGTGCCAAAATAAAAAAACTTTTGGCGAAAATCACAAAATAATAAACTAAAAACACATATGATATCAAACCGCTTAAGAAGATGTAGGTTTTCTTTGAACGTAGCTTTTCTTGTCAATGGGAATTGACATTTGTAATGGACAAAAAGCGCTGTCAAATTTCACTAAATAGTTCTGCTTATCACGTTTCAACGTGGCAACACCAAGGGAAAGCAAGAATTTAATTTAGAAATGATCATTGAAATTAAGGTTAGCTACAATTTGCGTGGGTTAAACAAGCTTATTCCTGTTTTTTTTTTAGGGGGGAGAGGTGATTAATATGTAGCTGCGTAAGATTATATATGATTTTTGCTCATCAATATGCAATTCACGATGACGAGTCACAGAAGGAATAAGAATAGGTCTTGTGTGCATGGGAGGCCAACGCCACTCCAAAGAGGGGCTTAGGCCCCTTCCAAGGAAACTAGGGGTTCTGCTCTGACATAGCATTGTATTAATCAACAAGTAATAAGGCAGTTAAATTCTACAAACTAAAAAAACAACTAGGTTCTGTACTTTATATTCGATATACTTAGGAGGGTTGGGACCACGGTCATCAATTGGAAGATTACCCTTCCCCCAGATTTTGAAAAAAACCTTTAATTTTTTACTATTTCCGTTTAAGAAATATGTATTTGCATCCCTCCTGATTTCATCAATTGGCACCCTCGTTAGGACATAAAAAAGGAAAAATATTAGCAAATAAATAATTAATATAAAGACTATCAAGGATGTTAGAGATTGTGAATAATGATCATAATAAATTGATAAACACACATTTCATGCTTTTAAATAAACTTAAGTATCTGACAAATGGCAATTACACGGCCGAATACATAAAGTCTCGTTAATTTTAATCAAGCAGCAATGTATTTAGAAGCAGGAACTAAGCATGTTTATTAAACCATAATGTTATAGTTATACATAATTATCACATTACCTGATCATTTAGGCGGTTTAAACTAGGTTTAAACCTGAGAATTAAGCGGCTTTCACACTACGTCCGTAGTTTTTAAAGTGGTTACGTTACGTCTGTATAACCTTTCACACTTCAACATGATCTTTCACACTAGGCTGACGTAAAAATCCATAAAACAATCGCAATAATAGTCTAAGATCATCATAAGCACAATATTCAAATATTGAAAATATGGAATGGAGAATGAGATTCAAGCTCCGATCAATCATGAAAGACTTTCTAGGAGAAGTTTTTTTTTTCAAAATTTATTAAATATTCATAAAAAATCAATGTTTATGCTACTATGTTGGCTTTCCGGCAGAGGCAGTCTTAGGGGGCAGAGGGGGATTTGCCCCGGGTGCAGAAAGTCCAGGGGCGCATCATTTCAAATAAATAGTCTAACGGTTATAATCATTTTGTAATCTTTGAAATTTGATTCTTATTAAAATAAAGTAAAGGGAAGAGTTGGCAGTAAGCATAAGAAAATTCAATCCGACACTTTGATTTTCCCATATCTTCATCATCATTTCTTGAAAATAAAAGTAAGAAGACCAAATTTAATTAATTTTAATATTTTTTTGTGACATTTTGCATTCAAATTTTGTTAATAAATGATAATATTGTTAGTGGATGAAATTTTTGCTAAAATTTGGCCTGAAAATCTTTGGGAGGCAGGAGGGGAGGGGGTAATCAAGTTTTGTTCCGGGCGCCAGAGGCCAGAACCGGCACTGCTTTCCCGTAACGAAACATAAATTCAAGTAACATAAAATTATGACTACATCTCGAGTGTACTTAGCCCTCGCATCACATTACAGACAAAATTTTCCTCCTAAGATTAAATAACTTAACGTCTTGGTGAGAAACAATCTATCGAGTAGTGTGAAAGCAACACTATACAAAAAGAAAAATTAACTACTCAGTCCACAAATATTTCTTGAAGTCCCTAAACAGGAATGAATATGGATGGTGGCAACAACAGTAGTCCAAATTGGCTAAGCAGGGTTGTCATACTGGTGAAGAATATGAACCTGATTCTGATTGGTGGATTACTTATAGTTGACCATTGGTAGATCGTTATACATTCTTATAGTGAAAAAGGAAATCACCAGTGCAACAGCACAAACACAGAAACAAACGCACACCATACAACAAAACATAAAAAATATAAACTATAAAAAATAATCATAAATAAATAATGTACAATAAATAATATATAAGATATTAAAAAAATGAATAATAAATAATAGATAATATATAAATAATTAAACATATAAACAAAAAAGAAAGATAGAAGAAGAAAGGAAGACTGTTTTCCTGCTTTAGTAATTAATATAGATAAGTACTTGAACGAGGCCTTAACCCTACTAATCCATCCAATTACATAGGTGAAACAGCATAGCCATACACAATTAACCGCAAAGAATAATCCATAAAGAGGCAGTTGTGTCATAAGTACGTAGAAGTCGTCATATATCGAATATGTAAAACAATGAATAAGACAAATAGTTTAAAGGCGACCACCCAACGCAAGGGCTCGTCCGGATAATACACAGCAGCCTATAGGGTTTTGGCGCTTGATTATGATTGGTGGATTACTTATAGTTGACCATTGGTAGATCGGTATGCATTCTTATGTTAAGTATATTACGATATGGGATGGCAATGCGAAATAGCTGATGAATGGCAATGCTGATAAGTCCAATGGCTGCACTCCGTTTTCCTCGATTATTTTAGCGAGCTCAAATAATGAAAGAAGGGACTAACAAAAATAAAATCAGACATATTTTAAGATGTCTAAAGGCCCATTCACAATGAGGTTATACTAATACTAACGCTAATTTGAACCAATCAGATTTGTCATGGTATTTTACGATTGGCTAAAGAAAGTTTCTGGTTGGTTTTAATTAGCGTTAGATAATCTTGGTATTAGTAAAATTTCATTGTGAATGGGCCTAAAGATAAATCACCAACCAATCAATCAAGTATAAGCTTCCTAATCCGACAAGAAGTCTCAGGAATAAAGGAATATGATGGAGGAATAGGATAGAGTTACAAACGAGACATTTGAAATTAACTGGTGTTTAGTATAATTTAATTTAATTAAAATGTAGCCTAGTTCTGAGAATTTGACCGAAAGTGAGATAATTTGGTACTTCTATATTCCATGGTACATATTCGAGAAGGGAAGTGAGGTTAATCCTAATGAAACATACAAAATATGATGAAAATACAATAGCCTACTCTAGTAACCATATTATATATTAAGGAGGGTATATATTTGCACATAAGGGGGGGAGGAGTTCAAACTTAGCTCTATAGTAAGAAGTTCAAACTTACCTCTATAGTCAGAATTGCATTCTGAACCAAATGGAACATTCATTTGCGTCGGAAATGAAAATTACCCCACCCCCTAGTTTGCAAATATACACCCTGAATTGGAATATACATAACGTAGTCTATTTCAGTGAATTAAAGCTAATTGTCTGCGAATAGAGATGGTGAACCGATTGTTGTCTGATTCAGCTAAGCAAAATTTTTGAGTATGTACCATAAAATATGGATGTACCGATAATTCTAATAAGAGAGGATCTCTTAATTTTTTGGCCATAATTCCATTGCTCCGTTTTATTTTGTCAAACCCAAATACTGAAAGACGGGACAAATAACAATTACACCACATTGACATAATTTAAAAGACCCCTAAGAGGAAAATCCCTAACCAATAAAAAAAGCCTAAGCTTCCTAATCCGATAAAAAGCTCTAGTCCTTTGGGTAAACGAACCAAGAACTTGAGATAAGCATAAAAATACTTATTTCTAGCATATTGAAACGAATGAGGAATCTGACATTATTTGAGTTTTAGTATAATAAAAGACGAATGACGTGTTGGCCTCTAGTGCAAGTTATTTACGATATGACCCCTTACCCCTTCCCCACTCGACTCTGGAAAAAGTAAGACAATAAAACCGCAGTTTTAAAACCTAGATCCGTCTGTTTTTGCCCCTCCCATTGGCCTATTTAAAACCATATTTTGATGGAAATTCTGATGAAGATCAAAATATATTAATACCAATTGATATATTTAAAATAAGTTAATTTACTAACATCAAACAAATTCTTTAGAAAACGCCCATCTTATTGACAAAATTTCCTGGCAATGTTTTTATACCAAACATGATTTTATCCAATATTTCCCAATTGAGCAGTATCAGCATTAATATGGAGACCGGCGTTTACCCTTCCCCCACCCAAGGAAAATAACCCCTGGTAACCATTCCCCCAGAAAATACCCCCCAAAAATACCACTTCAACGCGGCTGGTTGGTCTCCATTCCCTTTAGACCTTAAATAAAGGAATAGAACCCTCAGTTTCTCTTCTAATGAAAACACTCTGAAGTTTTTGCGACCATCAATTGGTTCAGATGAGGAAGGGGTAGCCCCCCTCTTATACGGAATAAATTCTGCTCATTTTGGATTTTAATGTTACTCTTTACTTTCGTAATAACAGTGTAGAACAGAAATATTCGGAGATATCATTAGGGAGAATATATCAATTTCCCATTTTTAATGCGTTTTTCAAAGTTTCGTTTGTACCCCACAGCCCCCCCCCCCAAAAAAAAAACATTAGTTGGAAGATACCCTTTTGCTGGCTTTTTGTTCGAAAGCCATTCCACGGAGGAGGAGATAACCAACATGATTTTAAAACCAATCAAAAATTAAAGTTTTTTCAAATGAAAGCGCGCTAAGGAGAATTTTTAACCCAAATTTATCCGCAAGAAATTTTCAGGTGGAATTTTCAGACAGAATGGAATTATCCGGGGGAATTTCCCCGGCAGGGAAGGGACATTTTGCGTGAAAAGAACTTTCCACGGAGGAATTTTCCACAAGAGAAAGGAATTTTTCATGCAGGGGGAACCGGAATGCCTGGTATTATTTAAAACGGTCATAAATTAAATCTAAAAAAAACATGTTTTTTTCAACTAAAAGTAAGGAGCAACATCAAAACTTAAAATGAACTGAAATTATTACGTATGGAAACGTATATGCCCCCTCCTCAAGACCTTCTTCTTTATGCTAAATTTTGACTTTTTTTCCGAATTCTTTCAGAACGATTCCTAAAACACAATGACCGTTTAGTTATAATAATAAGCTTTTTTTTTAAATTCTATAAAAAACGTTAGTGTAAAGAGCGAGGTATTAAGGAGGAGGCAACTTTTTTCTTACACGTGATAATTTCTCTTCGTTTTGTTTTGATGATGCTACTTACTTTGAGTTGAAAAACTTGTTTTTTTATTTATTTAATTACTTACAAATAGTACTAGTTAATGGAAAAAGTACGGAACAAGTTTCGTAAAGAAAAGTAAAGAGCTTCATTAAACCAAATATGAGCAGCAATAACGTCAAATAATCTTCAAAGGTAAAAACTATGAACAAAAACAAAAAGATATTTTTTCCACGAAAAAAGCTATGTCAATAAAAAACGAAAGACTCGTGGAAAAACAAACTTGTATTTGACAACGCTTTCGTCCGTAAAAACTTAAGCAATAAGGATGTGTTGGTTCCCAAAGTCAACAATCCTTTCAAAGTAAATCTAAACCTTCTTAAACTTTTCGGAGCCATATGTTTTTGGCTTAATTTTGACGATTTTTAGCCTACATGCGCCCGCTACTGCCAAAAATTGTAGAAGTTCATATGGAAATCTTTTCAAAAAAAAAGAAAATCATGAGTTTTCAAGATACTTGTGGTGTGTAAATTCCTCTTTTTTCCTTTCTTTAGCACGTCACAACGAAACTAAAAACAAATACAGAACCCAAATAAAACTCTCAAATTTGGAAAACCTTATATTTCCCGTCGGGATATCATCCAGGGAGGGGGAGGGGGTATTTTTCGAGGTTATTTTCCGCGGGGGGGGGCATAAACACCTAGAACTATTTTATATAGCCTTTCCACAGTGGTGTCAATGATAGGGAGGGATAACATTTTTGCTCCCCCTTTAACCTTGAAAAATATAATTTTTTGGAATTTTCGTTGAAACATACCAATTTTATATTTCACTGGGTAAAAGAACTAATTGCCCCTCCTCCGTAGCCTATTTCAAAATAAATGTTGGCACCTACCCCCCATGTTTTTTGCGAATTGACGCCAACGCAATTCCATTATTTTAATCCTAAATGAAAAAACATTTTTTTTTCGCGAAATGCTTGTTACTTTTGGGAAATTAAGAATGTCAGATACATCTTTCTGTTTCGAACACGACGGCACGTATTTATTTGATAAAACAGTAACTTCAAGTTAAGTTTTAACGGCTTTTCCTACAGAGAGCGTAATTGGTTTTTAAAAGAAGATGTTTTGTAGGTAAGCCGATTAATTAACAATTCCAAACTTTAGTCTTGAATAATGTTAATAATATCTGTGTTAATGAATAACTTAGATTTATGAAAGCGTTTGCTTTTGCTACAAGAACAAGGATAGTTAAATTTCTAGAGCTCCGTGATGACCTAATCTTTTTGCTCATTTTCTGCGTATTTTTTATGCACGTTCCTTCTTTTCAAACCTTGCACACGCTAAGCATAAAACTCCATATAGAGGTCTTTTCCATTAAAAATCAAGTTACAGCTTTTCCTAATTTTCTAAGACAACTATGGTTGCATAAGTTTCCTCTCAACCGTTCAAAAACTTCAGCTTTCACTTTTTAGTGTCCTTGGTACTTCAAGATTTACTTCGATGTCAAAAATAATTATACTTATAACAGATATATTATAATTGTACTTATTGAGATAGTTAGTAAAAGGTATTTGTAAATATCAACAATAAGAGAACATAATGAAACAACTTATAGAGATCCGAACTTGCTATAATAACATTACTTATTTATGGTATCCCCACATGGTTTTACCCAACTTATTTTCAACAGGAGTTTTGTAATTAATATTCTTCATTTATTTTTTTTAATCAATAATGAATTTCCATAATTCTATCTCCATAATGGAAAAGGAAACTACCCTTGTCATAAACTTCGTAAACATAAAAGCAACACAGTCTTATTCTCAGCTTAAAAAAACTTAAGATCAAACTTCGATCAAAAAGCTTAAGATCAAACTTAAGATCAAACGCAAACTTAAGATCAGAAGTAATTTTCCAACCAAAAAGAAGATAACCCTTGACAGCATTCTCAAAACCCAACCCCTAAGCCCAGGGTCTTTCAGGGACAAAAACATCCCTTTGTAAATCAATGTAAAAAATATTTCAAAATGAAGCATAGATAAAATGGTTTGGCTAATATTTCTTCCCTCTATAAACAAGACTTGCTCCCAAAAAAACTTCAACGTAGTGAATCGAATGGTTGCCTTCAAAAACCCGAGTTTCACAGTAGAAAGTGTAATATCTTACCATTGGGATTTCTGTTTGTAATTGCTGTTTTAAGGGGAAGACAATCTGGACAATCTGCTCGCTGACAATTCTTCCAATGAGTTATTATCTGTCGAGAAGATGAGCAATGGGGAACTTCACATGATTTACCAGCTTGGCAGCTTGTCATGTGAGTTAACACGTTCTTCATTGTACGACAATGGGGCAGGGTACACTGCAAATAAACGCAATTTAGGAAGAAAATTAGGATGTAAAGGTAAAGAAAAAAGAAGTTAGAATGAAAAGAAATCACTCGGTATGCCGATAAGGTTATATTTTTTTTCATCATGGTTAATCAGGCTTAGAATTGAGTCTAACAGGAAATCACAGATCAAAAGAATAGTCAGTAAAAATAACACTTGGTAAAAGAATTGAACTTTCGGCTCTATAACTATACTGAGTGATTTCAGCAGAACTTCTGACTTCTTCTTCTGACACTATATATATCATATATAATATATATATATATCATATATAAATCATGTTCTATCCAACACAGGGTCTTTGCATAGTAAATTTTAAATTTTTATACGAAAATATCGATGTTCAAGTAACTTTTTTTATGATTTATAAAGTTTTTTTACACAATGTTTCATATTCATTAAAAAAATGAAATAGCTAGCACAATATTTTAGCCGAATTATTTTAAGAACTAACCAGCTAAAACAACAACAAAGTTAACCAGCAGCTTCAACATGCCAAAACTATGATTGCTAGAGAAAATCTATTTATATTTTTGAATTTAGCATTTAACATTGTGATACAGAATTTTGTACAATACGACATTGCAACACCGAAAATTCCTCTTTCTTATTTTTCATCCAAAACGTGAATAAATTGAAATTTATAAAACTAAACATTGATTGAACTTGGTAGCCTGATTAAACTTTCAAAAGAATAAAATATGATTTTTTTTTAATAATAGTTTTCTCAGAGTAAATGTTCTTATACAAAAATCTATGCATATGAAATCTTTATCCTGTAATGTGGCCCCCTACCCTCCCTAAAAAAAAATCCATAATTGCTCGTCTAAAGCGCAGGTGTTTCAAGGTTAATGACCTATTTATAGGCTATTGTATAAATAGACTAGTTGATCCTTTTATAATGGTTATACCCTAAGAAATTTACCGGATTTAAAATAATAAAAACAATAATAAAAAAAATAAATAAAAGATAATAGCCTATACACTGAATCCTAGAGTGCAGCCATGATGTGTCCGTTGCCCAATCTATTTGCAAAAACTGAAGTTACTTTTCACCTTAAGTCTCAAAAATTCAACCAAAAATAATCGACAAATCATTGCATGAAAATTATAGATGCATGAAAGAAAAGGATTAAATTCAAGGTTTAATACTTAAAACTACATTAGAAACGACTAAAATCAGTATTTTTCTTTTAATTCCCAAAGGAAATTTTGGAGAGAAAAATAACATGTAAAACCTTCAGTGATAGGAAAATTATAACTGTACATCAAAGCTCCACCCCAAAACATACCACAATGGAAATGCCCACAAAATCCCCCACCCACAATATAGAATGTTCGAGCGAAATCGCCACCAAAAGAAAAACTCACCAATACATTTTCTCCAAAGTTATTTCGACAAAAGCTTAATTGATTACAGGTATTACATACGCACGGATTGAACGTATGAAGGAAAACGGAATTTCGAACTTAAAAAGAGGATAAAGACAATATCTTTTTTTTATAATATTAACAAATCTTCAATATTCCAGCAAGCATTTATGAAATGAGTATATAATTATTTGCACATTCCATCATTTGAATGGTAATCAGACCGATAAGCACTGGACAAAGCTCTGAATAGTTACTATGAATTTACAAGTTATAGTTTGTGGTCATACCAAACCCGTTATTCTTCTGTCAATTGATTTTAACTCCTGAATTAGACCTTTCATTTTTCTTAATCTACCATGTTTCTTTGTCTTTCCTTTCTCAGAGATGATGTGAATTTTACTATTATAAGCAAATAAGTTCGTTTCTAAATTAACCATGTTTTCCATGTAAGGTACCCCCCCCCATAAAAAAAACAACAACATTAAAATAGAAAAAAAAATCCTTACTTCAGTATTTGATTGATTTTCTCTCCTTTGACACTTATGTGCATGTAATAACAAGACAAGCTGTAGTTGAATGAGCTTCCTCTTTTCAGGATCTGTAGAAGATGCAGTCCCACCTGACTGGTTGGTGGATTGAGGAGCAGGGGCCTGCTGTTGAGTGGGTCCACCTCCTGGGCCAGGACCTTGAAGAGTTATTGATGATCCAGTCACCTGTGTTTGACCAATAGGCTGCTGAGACAATCCTGATTGATTAGAATTCTGCTGATTTTGGTTTATTGGGACCATAGGTCTCATGTCCATATTAACATTTTGGAACCTAGGTTGTTGCTGCTGCTGCATCATAGGTCGTTGATTAATGCCACTAATTTGGTTTGACAGACCTCCAGCTGAAGAAACATTAAAACTGAATTGTCCAGAGTTGTTAGAAGGTCCCATTTGGCTGATTGACATACCTGGATTCTAGAAATTAAAACAAGATAAAAAAAAAATGAAAAGGAGAAATGTACAAATGGTTTAAACCGAATCTGTATCTTTTTCACACACAGTCTGTGCTAAAAATTGGATTATTACATGAGCCAGGCCAATTAACTTCCACAAAGAAGAGATAAGAAATGATTACTTATCTCTTCTAGTGGTTTAAATAAGTGATATACAACTTTTTTTTGTCATACATCACCCATTTATCTATGAGATCCTGATTCCCTCAAGACAATATATACAATTCTTATCATCAAAAAAAGAACATATATTGAACTAAAGAAAGCCTTAAGGACATATGATTACAATCAATGTTCTCAAGATATCCCAATTAAAAATTGATCTGCCCCTATTGTACACCTGAATACATGAGAAGGGTTCCCTAGAAAATTATTGCCTAAAACTCCTGTTTGTGTTATCGACCCCCTCCTCACGGCCTTCAGCAAAAGCACCTGATCTCTTCTAAGGCAAAACAATGTGTGTACATATTTCCTGTTGAGCATACAACCAACATTGGAAACCAGTGCTCCAAACTCAGGATATTCAAGAACACTACTTTCTTACTAATCCCAAAACCAAATAGGAAAATCAACATCAGGCTTGGTAAATCTTCGTGAATTTCACCATTACTGTAATTTCTATTTCAAGTTATAAAATGAGTTTTGAACAGGTTACATACATCTAATTAATAACCAAAATATACAAGAATAATTTTCCAAGAGTAAATGTTCTTATACAGAACGCTGTGCATATAGAAGCTTTATCATGTTGTGCATTTTGTCTGAATTCCTCGAGTGAAAAAACACTCGGTTAAAGCTCACGTGCTCCAAGGTTAAATGTCCTATTTATACATTACTGTATGAATAGGTTAGTAGATTCTTTTATAATGGTAATTAAATTTAAAAAAAACTATTTTTTTTACTGAAAGTAAGGAGCGACATTAAAACTTAAAACGAACAAAAATTACTCCGTATATGAAATGGGTTGTCACCTCCTCAACGCCTCGCTCTTTACGCTAAAGTTTTTAATTGTTTTAAAAAGTAGAATTGTGGCAAAGAGTCAAACATTAGCGTAAAGAGCGAGGGATTGCGGAGGTGACAACCCATTTCATATACGGAATAATTTTTGTTCGTTTTAAGTTTTAATATCGCTCCTTACTTACAGTTAAAAAAACTAGTTTTTTTTTTAATTTAATTTCTGAACGTTTTTGAATTAATGCATGTTTGATTTTGGCTCTCCGCACATAAATTATTAAAATGAAATTTGCATATTAATTCTTTTTTTTTGGCTAAATGGCTTTCTCTTAGTTTTGATCAGACGATTTTGAGAAATAAGGGGTGGGGAAGGAGGGCTAATTGCCCTCCAATTTTTCGGTTAGAAAACTAGAACTTTTAATTTTTAACGAACATTTTTATTAGTAAAAAATATACGTAACTTAAGAATTAACATACGTAACAAACTTTTATATTTTATTTTTTTAGTATGTATATGAGGGGGTTTGTCCCCTCGTTAATACCTCGCTCTTTACACTAAATCTTACGTTTTGTCCCAAATCTTTAAGAATAACCCCTGAATCAGAAAGGCCTTAGAAAAAAATAGTTGAAATTACTAAAAATACTTTAGCATAAAGAGCGAGGTATTTATCTCCTCCTAAATACCTCACTCTTTATGCTAAAGTATTTTTAGAACCCGTCATATGCGTAATAATCTCTGTACGTTTTAAGTTTTAATGTTACTCCTTACTTTCAATTGAAAACTTTTTCATGTTTATTTTTTCATTGTTCTTTTTTTACAATAATGCTAGAAAATCCCGCGCCCTTTTCATTGAATTTCTCTTCCCCCATGACATATTCCTCCAAGGAAAGATCCTCCCACATAGCCTCCTCCCCTCAACCCCACCCTCAAACCAAAAAAAAATCCCCTGAAAACGTCTGTACACTTCCCAATAACCATTAATGTATGTAAACACAGGTCAAAGTTTGTAACTTGCAGCCCCTTCCCCCAGGGACTGTGGGGGAGTAAGTCATCCCCAAAGACATAGTTATTATGGTTTTAGACTATGCGGAACAAAATGGCTATCTCAAAATTTTGACCCGTTGATCTTGGAAAAAAATGAGCGTGGGAGGGGGCCTAGGTGCCCTCCGATATTTTTGGTCACTTAAAAAGAGCACTAGAACTTTTCATTTCCGTTAGAACGAGCCTTCTTGCGACATTATAAGACCACTTGGTCGATACGATGACCCCTGAAAAAAAAAAACAAACACGCACCCGTGATCTGTCTTCTGGCAAAAAAAAAATACGAAATTCCACATTTTTGTAGATAGGAGCTTGAAATTTTTGATATAGGGTTCTTCTGATACGCTTAATGCGATGGTGTGATTTTCGTTAAGATTCTATAACTTTTAGGGGGTATTTCCCCATATTTTCCAAAATAAGGCAAATTTTCTCAGGCTCGTAACTTTTGATAACAAGGACTAAATTTGATGAAACTTATATATTTAAAATCAGCATGAAAATTCGATTCTTTTGATGTATCTTTTAGCATCAAAATTCCGTTTTTTAGAGTTTCGTTTAGTATTGAGCTGGGTCGCTCCTTACTACAGTTCGTTACCACGAACTGTTTGATATACCCTGGATTTAAAACCGGTTGCACTTCAGACTTATAAATACAGTAACCCCACAAGTATCAAATCCATACAAAAGTTAGACTATCTTTGTAGCCTTTTACTGAAAAAGGTGACACTTATTTTAGGTAAAGGATCTATTAACTGTTCCCTGCTTGAATGGGACTATTGAATCTGTGAAATCAAATCAGAGAGTGGGCCTCACTGGGGTCAATCGAGGAAAGGGGGCATTTGCCTCCTCCAGATCTTAGAATAGATGAACTGGTCCAAGCTAACCTCATAGCTTAATTAATTTAAGGGCACTGCAGGTTTCTCCTATTTGTTGAAAGATACAAGTGCAATATACTTTCAGGTATACTAGAATAGAGGTCGGGTCTGGGTCTGACCCATGGTTGTTGCATCAGAAAAATAACCACCACCAAAGTTGATTTGGTAAAGTGACTATGCAGTATTAGATAAAAATTACAATGAACACTCTTAAAATGAAGCTAAGTATGCTTGGAATCAGAATCGAGACATTGGAGAGACAGAATCATTGAACTGGGAAAATGTTAGCAGCATTCCATCACCAGTAAAACTTAAAAAATACGAAAAAAAAGACACAGAAGGAACAATCATGGTAGTGCCACTTTTTTTTATTATTATTATTATTATTACATATTTGATCTAAAAAGAACAAAAAGAAGCGAACTAGTAACAGCTTCTGTATAGACAGTTTTCCTTACAATAATAATCTGAATGTTTGAAAGGGCCAAAGGAACCAAACTGAGAACTCTATAAAGAAAATAAGGAAGGTTAACAGTTAACATTGATCGTCTATATTCTGCACCTTTAAAGAAATCGCCAAAAATGCACCTTTTTGATTTCACCACCTCCAACACAAACAATAAAAAAAGATGAAAGCCTCTCCCCCCCCCCTTACATAGCTAATATTTTATGAAAGTTTCTATGCTCATTTCAAGCATAATAAAAGCTTTATTGACATTTACAAGTTCTCTAACAAGAAGGAACACCAAGTTAGAATTTTGAAAAAACGTGGCTAAGGATATGCTTCTTTTATCACCACCTTCTTTTAAACCACTGACCACAAACGAGTCCTATAAGTAAAAAGAGTTCCAGTCATATTCAATTAAAACCTCCATCAAACAGTCTGTGGTAACAAACTGTAAGTAAGGCACAACTTGTATCCACTAACAGTAACTAAACTCAACAAATTTTTCGTTAACAATACATGCACCCAAACAATTGGCCCTTTTAAATTGATTCTAAAAATAATAAAATTAAGTAAATGCAAAATAACTCACCAAAAATCTGTCAGATTCTTAAAAAAAGGGGGAAACCATAAAAAGGAGAGTAATCATTATGAAAATTACGCCATTAATTTAGGCGAATGTTTCCAGTGAAATTATCTATGAATTGTTTTGGATAGCTGGCTTACTGACTCTATTTCAAACAATAGGCTCTACAAAAAGTGTGGTTCAATCCTGCTTTCTAGACCTAAAATCAGAGATAGGTTGATATGGCTTACTATATTTACAGTTATTTCAGACATTAGATTGACCACATTGAATCCATTGTCTTTATCATTTTATGGCAATTCTCTAATTACTGTAAAACATATATTCCTTATAGCATATCTACTTTCAAACATTACGAAAGTTTATATACATTCCATCTAAGGATTTTACTTTCCTAAATGTATGTTCTCTATTTTCTTTAATTATTTTGAAGATTAGTGGAGAAGATGGTAACTTTATGCCCATTTTCGATCACCACCCTACTAAAGGGCCTAAGTTCCCTGGTGAAAAAAATTACATTTATTTCTCCATAGTTAGTATTCATGCATCAAACCCACCTCCTCCCAAGTATGATAGGCAAGGACCAAAATCCTCACTGGTTAGCAGAAGGATAGATACAAATCTAAATTTATTCAGTGATTAACTAGTAGTATCAAAAGTTGATTTAAGCCTTTTCCGTTGAAAATTTCCTGTAATACTAGTGAAAAAGGAGGCTGCCACAAGGGACCAACCTGTGCAAAACTTGCAATAAATACTGATTGAAACAATTAAACATTTTGATTAAGGATTGCTTAAATTATTTTTTTTTGGAAGTTTTGAACTCATATGATATTCCATAAGATATAACACAGCATTAGCTTGTTATCACATAAGTAGAAAAACAACAAAAAAAACAATACATACAAAATAGACAAACAAACACACACATGCATAGTAAAAAGAATAAAATAAGATGACACTGAGGCGGTAATCAGAGGCAATAAAAAAGAAGTGGTTTTTTCTGTGAAACTCTTCTGTGCTAAGTGACAGAGTCAGCGTTGCCAACGCTTTGAAATGAATTGTACCGGTACGCCAGCTAAAATTGTTCCGCAAGAGATTAGTTTGTATTGTCTAAATACCATGTTAAAAATTCACGGTAGCCAGAAGAACATTTTCGATAAACTAAACCCGAGTAAGTAAGGAACAAGTAAAACCAAAATGTGCCCGAAAATTTGTATTCAGCGAATTTTTTTTTAAATCTACCACAATATACCAGGACCTCTAAACTGAACCAAAAACAGTACAACTGTACCACATTGGCAACGCTGTGTTGGGTTAATGGTCATTGCTACTTAACAGAACAGGTCGATTGAACTTTAAACGACAATACCAAGAGAGTGATAGTATTTAATTCAAAATATTGTTATTTTAGCCTGGATTTTTGGTCAGGCAAGTTTTATATATATATATATATATGCTGCCTACAATATGTGGGGGAAACAACTAATAATATATATAAAAGATTTTCTGGACACAAGACAACAGTTAATAATGAAAAAACTAATAACTATCTAGTTCAACATTGTAGTGGTGGTAAATGTTCCATATCAGATATAACTGTCACAATTTTAGAAAATTTAGAATTAGAAAATTTAAATAAAGAAGAGAAGAATAATAGACTACGTAAACAGGAGGATTTCTGGATCCATACTCTTGGTACAGCTTATCCTTTTGGGCTAAATGATCGTGTAGCAAAATATGGTGACATGTCTCATGTTGTTGTTAAATGTATTGATGGTTTTATGGACCATCCTTCTTTTACTTGTCCTACTAAACGTAAAAAACGATCGAGAGGACATAGGAAAAATAATAGAAAAAATGAATTAGATGTACATATGCTTTCTATAGATCTATGCCAGCTACTTGAATCTAGGGGTATGATTTCTGTAATAAAGTGTCTAAATAATTTATCCAAGAGGAATTTAATCAAACTTTTCTGGATTGTTAAGAATAATACAGCTCTTGAATATAATTTTAAAGTGATATGTGATACAATTTGCATTCTAACTAAAACGAAATTTATTTCAAAAAAGAAAAAGTTTGATAAGATTAGTAATAAGGATAACAGATTATATTTACCTATTAATTTTACTTGTAAGCAGATTGAAGATATTAATTTACCAGAAATTTTAAATCAGCGGCATGTGAAACAGGCCCTTCCTAGTAATTTAAATCATAATGATAGTCCAGTTTTAACTTATAAATTTTCAAAAACTATTGGGCAAATTATTTTTAATTATAATTTAATACTAAAAAAACTAGATAGCGATATAAATTGGAAACCGGTTTGTAATTGTAAGCAACTTGGCCCATTTGTAAATCCTACTTACAAACATGTTATAACAGGGGACTTGTCAATAATAAAGCAAGATGATCTTCAAATTATAATGAATAAAGGGGCTAATTTCCGTCTTTCTCATCATCTGAAACCATCGAGTGTTCTTGATGGCTTGGAAAATGATTTTGATTTATTTATTGATAAGTGGTGTAAGAAAGAGAATAAAAATAAAGAGAGTTTTCAAAGTTGGAAGAATTTAATTATTAGTAGAGTAAGAAATAAAATATATTCTAACTTAAAAAATAGTAACACTAAATCATTATTTTATAATGCGAAGATTAAACAAGCAATTGCTAATCTAAAGAATGAATTTGTAATTGTGCCAGTGGATAAAGCTAATAATAATTTTGCCATAATTTGTCAGAAACTGTATTGTGATATCTTAAAAAGGGAGTTATGCACAACTAATGTTTATGAAAAGGTAAATATAGAGGATGAGAATTTAATTGAAAAGACTGAAGAAATACTTTTTAAAAATTTTAATATTAAAATAAATGACAATGATAAAAAGTTCCCTTTCCTATATTGGACTGTAAAATTTCATAAGAATCCCCCTAAACCACGGTTTATTGCAGGAGCAGCTAAATGTCCAACCCGCATTGCTGCTACTGACCTCTCTTTAATTTTAAAGGAAATTGTAAATAAACTTAAAACCTATTGTTCTGGTATTAAAAAATTTTCGAATTTTAATCCATATTGGAGTGTTAATAATTCACTGCAGGTGATAGATTCTTTAACAATGGTTTCAGCTAAAAGAATTGAGTCTTTCGATTTTGCGACAATGTATACTAATTTATCACTTAATTTAGTGTTTGATAATTTAAAAACTGTTATAAAGAAATCTTTCCTCTTATCTAGTAAAAGGTTCTTAAAAATAGACAGTTATAATAAAAAAGCCATATGGACAAACTGCTTTAATACTACAGTTAACTTGAGATGTTACAGCTTGGATATGATTTTTGAGTTATTGGAATTTGTTTTATACAATACTTATATAAGATTTGGGGGTGATTTGTACAAGCAAATTATGGGAATTCCCATGGGGGGGAATGCCAGCCCATTTATAGCTGACTTGTTTTTAAGTCAACTAGAATATAAATATATGATGGATAAGAATAATCCAATTAATTTAAAACATGCTTTGTCAAATAATAAAAGATATTTAGATGATATTTTGGTCTTAAATTGTAAGGATTTCATTGATATTTCTAAAAATATATATCCATCAGAGCTTATTCTTGAGCCTAGTCATAGCGCTGGTCATGAAGATCATTTCTTAGATTTAAATATTAATATTTGTGATAATAATAAATTAAGTTTTAAAATGTATAATAAAACGGATGATTTTGATTTTGAAGTGATTAGTTTCCCATTCCCTGAAAGTAATATGCACTCAAATATCACATATTCAGCGTTTTTCTCACAGTTACTTCGTTATGCAAGGATTTGTAGTAATTATATTGATTTTAAAAATAGATGTAAAATCTTAAGCCAAAAATTGATATCAAGAGGTTTTTCTGCAAATAAATTAACTTGGCAATTTAAAAAATTTAGTTTTCATTATAACGAACTTTTAAATAAATATCAAAAGAATTATCTAGAAATACTTAAAGAAATTTTTAACTAATTTGGGAGGTTCGAGAAATGTTGTCACAGCGCCATTTATTTTGAATTGCGTTTCTAATTGAGCGTAATTTTTTGAAAAATTAGCCACATGGTAAAGATGAATTCTATAATTGTTTAGTTCATTCAGGTTTTTTGCAATGTGTTAATATTTGTGATTTGGTAAAATTTATAATATTTAGTTTACCTATTGTTGCTAAAGGGAGGGATATATTAACAGGATAAGCTTGTTTTGGTTTTGGTTTTACTTGGTTGTTTTACATTTGCTGTTTTTTTTTTCATAGGCATGTAATTTGGGGGTGATACCTGACGCGGGGATGCCATGGATATTCTGTGGTAGCCACAACACTGTGCTGGGTAGAGAATTTAGAGTGGCGAAACCCAATATAGGCCAGTGTATTCTCCTGATGAGCCCTTATGTTGGGTGTTGCCTCTGAATTATTTGTCTATATTATTTTTTCTATTGTTCGGTAAATGACGACTTATACTTATTGACGACATGACTGCCTGTCCATGGATTATTCTTTATGGTTGATTGTGTGTGGCTATGCTGTTTGACCTATGTGATTGTATGGATGAGTAGGGTTGAGGCCTCATTCAAGTGCTGGTCTATATTAATCACTAATTTAGGAAAACAGTCTTCCTTTTCTCCTTCTGTCTCTTTATTTTATTTTTTTTTATTTTTTTATTTTTTTTTTATTTTATTTTATTTATTTTTTTTTTTTTTTGTGTGTGTTTGTGCTGTAGCATTGGTGATTTCTCTTTTCATGATATAGTTCAAATGAACACTCTTAAAATGAAGCTAAGTATGCTTGGAATCAGAATCGAGACATTGGAGAGACAGAATCATTGAACTGGGAAAATGTTAGCAGCATTCCATCACCAGTAAAACTTAAAAAATACGAAAAAAAAGACACAGAAGGAACAATCATGGTAGTGCCACTTTTTTTTATTATTATTATTATTACATATTTGATCTAAAAAGAACAAAAAGAAGCGAACTAGTAACAGCTTCTGTATAGACAGTTTTCCTTACAATAATAATCTGAATGTTTGAAAGGGCCAAAGGAACCAAACTGAGAACTCTATAAAGAAAATAAGGAAGGTTAACAGTTAACATTGATCGTCTATATTCTGCACCTTTAAAGAAATCGCCAAAAATGCACCTTTTTGATTTCACCACCTCCAACACAAACAATAAAAAAAGATGAAAGCCTCTCCCCCCCCCTTACATAGCTAATATTTTATGAAAGTTTCTATGCTCATTTCAAGCATAATAAAAGCTTTATTGACATTTACAAGTTCTCTAACAAGAAGGAACACCAAGTTAGAATTTTGAAAAAACGTGGCTAAGGATATGCTTCTTTTATCACCACCTTCTTTTAAACCACTGACCACGAACGAGTCCTATAAGTAAAAAGAGTTCCAGTCATATTCAATTAAAACCTCCATCAAACAGTCTGTGGTAACAAACTGTAAGTAAGGCACAACTTGTATCCACTAACAGTAACTAAACTCAACAAATTTTTCGTTAACAATACATGCACCCAAACAATTGGCCCTTTTAAATTGATTCTAAAAATAATAAAATTAAGTAAATGCAAAATAACTCACCAAAAATCTGTCAGATTCTTAAAAAAAGGGGGAAACCATAAAAAGGAGAGTAATCATTATGAAAATTACGCCATTAATTTAGGCGAATGTTTCCAGTGAAATTATCTATGAATTGTTTTGGATAGCTGGCTTACTGACTCTATTTCAAACAATAGGCTCTACAAAAAGTGTGGTTCAATCCTGCTTTCTAGACCTAAAATCAGAGATAGGTTGATATGGCTTGCGCACGTTCTGTGGACGAAGGATGACAACTGCCGAAGATTATCCCTTTTCGCCAACCATCAAGGGCTAAACAGACAAAAGGTCGTCCGCGGTTGGGGTGGGAGGATGTCGTAAAAAAGATTTAAGGGAAATGGGAACTTCCTGGGAGGGTGTAAAGAGGAAGGCTCTGAATAGATTAGATTGGAGGAGGAGCGTGCGTAGCTATGTTGGCCTCAGATGACTTGGTACTGTGGTGAATTGTTAGTAAGTAGTAAGGAAATGTACTATTTCAGATGCTTCATTTAAAGTGATAATAAAAAAAAAAACTTTGAAAATTAAGACCATCAGATGCAAGTTTTCATCAAAAACTTAACAGAAATCTCAGACATGGCCAGCATTTAGGACTGAGTAATGGTATATTTGTAATCTGAGATATTAGATTTATTCTTGTTTGAACAGTTATACACAAGTAAAACTACGACAGATTCATAAACCTGGGACAAATTATAATGAAAAAAATCGAGATTCTTTACCACTTTTGTAAAAGTCTTTTCATCGGCATTTTTTTTACACCTAGTTTGGTCTTGTAAAAATGTTTACAAAAATAAAAATAATACTGACAGGTGATTAACAATTGCCTGAGCCACAATAATTATATATAAACTAATTTTATCATAATTTTTTTATAATCAATCCAGATTTTGATTCTTAGAGATTCAGAGAATTGCATTAAAAGAAATCAAGTCAGAAAATAGCATATATAATTCATTCAATCTTTGTTTTATACAGAATCTATGGGTTAATTGACATTTTATAAACCGATTCTTATAAACAAATCCTTTAGACAACACAGATTCTTTGTAAGTCCATACAAATAATTTTTAATTTTGCAAATATGTATTTTCGCTAATTTCGATCTTTTTTAGATATTGCATATAATAGTACCTGTGCTTTTTTTAATATTCCCCATTTCCAAAAATAAATTCCTGTTAATCTGAGGAAATAAACACCGAGCCAGTAGGGTCATATCAATAAATAAAAAAAAAAACAAAAAACGATTAATAGCATCAGAGTGAATAAAACTTTTTTCTAAGGTACAAATACTTCGTTGCCTTTCAATTTCATAGGAAGAGCTAAAAAGACACTATCACAACTATACACAATAATTAAAACTGAAAGAAAGAAGCCAAAAAGAACAACGTCAATTAGCAAACGATTATATCAGGACCCTATCCCTAATGTATTCTTTCTCTCTTCCATTACATGGATGAAAAATCCTTAGATTAGCTCCAAGCTGCGACTTAAGGTAATTAAATTTGCCTTTTTTTTCATTTTATCAAATTTACCTTTTAATTCACTTTCAGAATTCTTAAGCCCATTAATAATATTCTTTAATACTAACAAACAACTAGCTTAACACTTCCTGGTTATAATCAATTAACAAAAAACTTACCTGCATTCTTGGACCTTGATTCATGATCGGCATATTAGATTGATTTATATTAATTTGACTCATTTGGGGTCTCATCTGCTGCTGAATACCACTAGTCATCACTGTTCGTGTCATACCAACTGGACCAGCATTGACCATCTGACCATTACCAATTGTATTCACTTGGCCAATTTTAATTGGCAAACTCATTCCAATATTGTTAATTCCAATTGGTCCATTATTTGCACTATTCACCATCATATTATTCAGCATATTCATGTCATTTTTTGGAAGCATATTAGGTGGAGAATGGAACTGTGAATTGTTCATTCCTGATAAGGGGCTTTGACCAGGAACAGACACATTCATGTGTTGTCCTTGATTTTTATTCTGCAAAAGATGAGACATTTGGTTGTCCATGCCATTTGACATAGGCATGCTCATCCCCATTGAAGTGGGCTGTTGCATGTTCTGGTTTGACTGACGACCACCATCATTCCAGGAGCTGGAACTAAGCATGTCATTAGGGAGGAGTTCATCAGGCAGCTTATCCTCCAGGTCAAATACATCTGGAAAATACTATGCAATCATGTCATGTTCATCTTAATCTTTCATGATTCTTTAATTCCCATTTATATCCCTTTTTACTTTTATGAATCCCTTTCTTTTTTTCTGTTATGAGTAAATGCTTTAAACAGTATGATTATTAATACTTAAGTTTATCTGTGTATAAGTTGGTTTGGTGATCTGTATCCTTTACAGGCCATGGAGCCATCATGGGGAATAGTGATTTTGTTCATTGAATGATTTATGTTTCTTGTTTGAAATATATCTTATATATGGTAATGTGTGATTAAAATCCTGATTATTAAATGCATACATACATGCCCAAACATAGCTGGGAGAGGGGACCCCTATGACCTTCCCTTCCCTCCCACCTTACAAAAACCCACTAATAAACTTCAAGTATTCAGACCTTTAATGCACCTGTGCAAATACATATATTTACAGTTATTTCAGACATTAGATTGACCACATTGAATCCATTGTCTTTATCATTTTATGGCAATTCTCTAATTACTGTAAAACATATATTCCTTATAGCATATCTACTTTCAAACATTACGAAAGTTTATATACATTCCATCTAAGGATTTTACTTTCCTAAATGTATGTTCTCTATTTTCTTTAATTATTTTGAAGATTAGTGGAGAAGATGGTAACTTTATGCCCATTTTCGATCACCACCCTACTAAAGGGCCTAAGTTCCCTGGTGAAAAAAATTACATTTATTTCTCCATAGTTAGTATTCATGCATCAAACCCACCTCCTCCCAAGTATGATAGGCAAGGACCAAAATCCTCACTGGTTAGCAGAAGGATAGATACAAATCTAAATTTATTCAGTAATTAACTAGTAGTATCAAAAGTTGATTTAAGCCTTTTCCCTTGAAAATTTCCTGTAATACTAGTGAAAAAGGAGGCTGCCACAAGGGACCAACCTGTGCAAAACTTGCAATAAATACTGATTGAAACAATTAAACATTTTGATTAAGGATTGCTTAAATTATTTTTTTTTGGAAGTTTTGAACTCATATGATATTCCATAAGATATAACACAGCATTAGCTTGTTATCACATAAGTAGAAAAACAACAAAAAAAAACAATACATACAAAATAGACAAACAAACACACACATGCATAGTAAAAAGAATAAAATAAATACACAAAAACCAAAATAAAAACTGCAGAAACACACTACTACCACAAGTGTGGATCAACTTGCACAGTCATACACATAATGGAAACATACAGAGTCATCAAAGAAAGAAATTTGTGCATCAAAAGTTGTCAGTCTCTTATGACAAAACTCAACTGGACCCTGTAATGCTGAGTCCCTGTACTTCAATACCAGTGGTAGCAATTCAGGCTATATGTGGGATGGAAATCCCCCCCTGTCCATTTCTAATACCTTGAACTCTCCTGACTTCATTGTTCAAACAATATTTCTCCCAACAAAAAGTAGAATTAACAATATATGATTACCTGACGATCCTGATGGACCTCCATAGTTGTCCATGTCAGATAATCAGAACCTGGAAAACAGACAATTAACATATGCACTGAGTGTAAATTCAATACAAGTAATGAAGATATGTTTATGCAACTACCCTTCAACAAAATAGTCTCAGACTGCATGATCAATGAACTGAGGCTCTGCTTCCTAAATTTAATATTGTCAAGTGCCATGTCATTCATCTTGGTAAAATGAGCCCTTTTCAATATTATTGTCTCTCAGGTTACCCACTTTTCTCTGTAAATACTGAGATAGATCTTGGAATCACTATTGGTAATAAATTCAGCACTCATGCTATGAAGTCTGCTGCTGGTGCTAATTCATCCATGAGGCTGATTAAGCATACTCTTTCCACTTGTTCCACTAAAGTCATCAGTCTTTAGTATAAGGGAATTTATGCCCTATGCTTGAAGTTGGAATGTCTCTAGCTTACCTTTATTTTTTCAAAGACATAAAATTGTTGGAAGGTGTACAGAGATATGCCACCAAAGTGATATCTGGCATGCAGGAACTCTTGTATGCAGGAAAAATAGAAGTGAAGTCACCCTTAACAAGACTGCAAAAGTGATCGACTTCATCAAAGCCTGACCACTGAACTCAAGACTGTTCAAGTTGTTGTGTGAAGAGATGGGTTCAGAACATCAACATTTACTTCTGCACACAGGGGTTTGCTGTTTGTCTCATGGGAAGATAAGGAGACTTTTTGAGCTCTGACAAGAAGTTCATGGGTTTCTTTTCGATCAAAAGTCTGCATTCAGTTCACTCTTTGAAAATCAGAACTGGGTCTGAAGTTCTAACCTGAATCTCTCAATACAAGGTTTCCAGATGGACATACTCTCTCTGAATTTGAAGATGTGTGGTTTCTTCAGAAAATTCTGGCTTTAAAAAATTCAAAGAAACAGTGTTAGTGTATTCTTGACCATTGATAAGTTTCCAGATGATAGTGAAATTGACAACCTAAACACAATCAGTGATTGTATATGGGAGCATCTGACAAAGTTGCAAGAAGAACTTGTGTCATATTTCCCATTGATCATGGCCAAAGATAGAACTCAGCACTGGATCCAAAATCCATTTGTTCAGGATGCAACCACCTCAAGCCCTGGTTTTAGTGACAAACTTACAGAGAATTTGATTCAACTTGCCAATGACTGCACCTTAGAACTGAAGTTCCAAAATGTAGCTGTTTGCCATTTTGATCTACTTACCTTTGTGAAGTGTCATTGTCAGCAATATCATTAATCAAAACCAAAAACAGACTGAGTGTACAAAGTTACCTTATAGTTGCCTTTAGTGACATAAAGCCAAGATTGATAGTATTTTAGCAAAAAAGCAGCCTCAAGTGCCACATTGATTTTTGTACATACTTGTACACATTTATGCACTGTTATAGATGACAATAAATATTGTGATTAGACAATCTGATCTTAGTTGAGAAAACAGTAAAACAACAATTCTAAAGTAATGGGTATGCAACCTTTAAGGGCCTTGATTAGGGGTATGTGGACCAAAATAGGTTGGGAGCCACTGCTCTAAAGCACCAGTCCTAGAGTATAGGAGCTATGCACATTTTAGTTGTTGGTAATTCTTGAAGTAGTGGCAGTGCCACTACTTTGTTAATGCTACCACATAAAATCATGAAAATAAATAAGCAAAACTAATAAGCAAAACTAATCAGTTAAACTTGATAATGACAATGGAAATTTGAGAAAATATTAACAATCTGCAGATTCCAGACACCTCACTTCAAAGGAAAGCCACTCCTTCTTAAGAGTCTAGTGCCATATGTTCTTAGCTTTTTTTCCTGTTGTCACTCATGTTTCTCTTCTTTTTTGGGTAATCACTATAAAAAAAAAAAAAAAAAAAAAAAAAACTGTATATGGAGGTATTTTTTTCAAAAATTAAATTCCTGATTGTTCTTTAATTTGTCCTATAGCATGTGCATGATATAGTGCCAACCTCAAATTCTTCATCTAAGTAGAACCTGTTTCTCTGGAGTTCAATCCTAATGAAATGTCACAAAATATAATGAAAGGACATGCAAACAACCTTGTTTTCAACATGCCTTACTCATACATCTCCAACAAGGCATTTTAGAACATAAAATCATGTTGTATCCATTGATGCATTGTTTTTGTTCGGGGCAACAACCCCTTATCCTGAAAAAATCTAATAACCTCTTCATCAGTCTTTGGCACAATCCCAAATCTTCATTTTAATTTCCTTGGTTTGACACAATTCTCTTTCAATACAGAGTACAAACTAAATGAATTTCATACATGGAAAAAAGTTAGGTTCTACTTTAACAAATACTATTAGGTTGGCACTATATCATACAAATTACCTGCCCTAAGATATACATGGTTAACAAAGTACCTAACCAAACCAAGCAATCCAGATTACATTCACTGTCCTTGGCATATTAGAATTGAACACATTAAATAAAATTGTCCATGGGACAATACTGATAAAAACTTGTTAATGGTTAATAAAACCATTGTGTTTTACAGTGAGCTCAAGCTGGTCTGATTTCCCTATAGACATTTATTGAAACATCATTCATAATTGGATTATTTTCATTTGTTGGCTAATTGATAGTTTTGGTATTTGAGTGCAAATTCCCTTGGGACTTAGTGATTTATTAAGCAAAGAGATTTTCGTACAAGGACTTAAGAACTTGAATATATTTCAATGACATATTATCTGCAATAGCCATGTTGGAGAAATTAGTTTGGAATGCGATTTTGAACTTTTTAAATTGTGCTCGAAAAGCTGGAAATAAGAGTGACGAGATAAGTCGTAAAGCATGCGAGTTTTTTTCAAAGGACGATATAATCAAGGCTAAGGAGATACTGTGGTCTTCTGCTCACTACACCAATAGAGTGTCAATTAAAAAAAGTGCCGAAGACAATATTAACAAAATGTTAAAGGTACTTGAACTTTGTGAGCAACGTAACGTTGAGCTGCCAGTCTTTGTGATAGTTGAACCTGACGAAGTCCCTATCTGTCCTGGTGAGATAGCTGCAGTAATCACCAGAAAAGTTACAGAAGTTTATAATAAGCTAGACAATTTCATGAATAAGGACCCTCCCGCCCCCTCGATTGTTCCTACAGTTACTGAAACAAAGCCCTCATATGCAGTGGTACTCAAGAATTTGCCCTCTGACCTCACGAAGTCTGATTTGAGGAAAGACTTTTTGCAAAAAATGTGTGGCAGAGTGCTCTAAAATTGTCGAAGTTCAGCCCAGAAAAGATAATTGGCGAGTTGTTACAGCTAGCAAGGCTGATGCAGAAACTCTTGTCGGGGTCTTTCAGAACGGTGATAAATCTCTTTCTGCAACAATCAGGAGCCCCTCTCACCTCGGTATTGCTCGATTTGTTCCCAGCAATATAAATGACGGTGAACTTTGCACACTGATTCCTAAATGTGTCAGTTCAAGACAGATTGGCAACACCCACTCGTTTCGATTGAAATTTGAAACCAAAGTTGATCTTATGAATGCCATAAAAAATCCCCCAGTCATAGATTATGAGAGGATCAAAGTGGCTGAGTATCTCTCCCTCCCGGTAAGATGTTTCAAGTGTCAAGCTTACGGACATATATCCAGTAGCTGCAAAAATGAAGCTATTTGCGCAGTCTGTGGTGACCATGGTCGTTCAAGCTCCAAAACATCTCCTTGTCAAAGCCCCAAGAAGTGTGCATTGTGCAAATCACAGGATCATCCCTGTTACAGCTTCAAATGTCCAGTCGCCCAAGGACTTTTAAGTAAAGTTAAGTCAGCATAATGGCTCGAGCCTTAAATCTCTTATCATGGAATATCAATGGCAAAGTGGTTGACAAAGGCCTAGTCCTCTCTGAACTTTTAAGTACAAATGAAATAATTTTTCTGCAAGAACATTTTTTGTCCCATGAAAGGAAAAATTTACTCAGCATTTCACAGAATTCTTATCTCTTATTTCACCCAGCGAAAATGAATAAGAGCCGTGGCCGACCTTCAGGCGGATTAACTATTATTTCACAATTTCCCGTCAATCTCCTTGAGTTGAATGACCATTTCATTGCTGCCGAATTTTCGGACCTAATCTGTATAAACGTTTACCTGCCAACTAATTACTGCTCTTTGCAATCAGAGAATAAATCCATAAATGCTTGCAAAAAGCTAGCGAGTTTTGTGAAGGGAGTTTCAAAGAATCCAAATGCTCGAGTTTTGATTGCAGGAGACTTTAATTGTGACTTAACAGACAGATCATTGCCAAGAACCCAACTCCTTCTGAATTCCCTCCCCCCTTCCTACTCAGTTGCTGACAAAACAGAAACTTTCACGTTTATTGGTGTCCTGTCAGCAACTTCTAACCTTGATCATTTTATTGCATCTTTCCCCTGTGAAATTGTTGAGGTAATTTGTGATGGCTTTTATTCGGATCACCTTCCAATAAAGTTGAAAATAAATGCTTCATTTCATGCCCCTAAACAGCCAGATAAAAAGTGGTTTTATATAAAAGACTGGAAATAAGTTAACCGCGAGATGTTTTGTTTTGAATGTGACAGAATATTAAATAAAATAAAGGTGCCCTTTCATTTGCTGTGCATGCGCTCTGGCCTTAGTGAAAAAGAAATAGCCATCAGACTTACCACCTATCTAGCTGAAATTAACCATCCATTAAAGTGTGCTGAAGCTTCAGCTGTCCCGTGCAAGCATATTAGGAAAGGCTCTCAAATTCAGGGTTGGTCAAAAAACCCTTCCCTTATTTCTGCGTGCGAGTCTTCTAAAATTTGGCTGAATATTTGGAGGGATTGCGGCAGGCCTAAGTCTGGGACTATAAATGGTCTGCAGCTACATTCTACACGTTTTTTTGCTAAAGTGTTAAGAAAACATAAGGTTGATCTTATTGAGAAAAACGCTCATAAAATTGCAGAGAACCCTTTGAAGCTCTGGAAAAAATTTGAGCGCCCTTGTGAACACATTAGTGCAAATAATATTCCTGAGCCTGAGTGGATAAATTATTATAAGCATGAGTTTTCTTCTCCCAATCCTGCTCTTGAGTCAAAATTTGAAAAAGAATTAAGTGCTTGTCTGAAGAAACACGAACCTTCGACATTTATAATTAAGCCAAGTGATGTATTGTTTTATTGTCAAAAACTAAAGAAAAGAAATTCCGCGGGAGTTGATGGAATTACTGCCAGACATTTTGATTATGCAAGTGCTCTTCTTTTTAATCATTTATCTCTACTTTTTCAAATGTCTATTGAAAACGGAGTTGTTCCTTATCAATTTACAGTTGGTCAAATAACCCCTATCCCGAAAAAAGGCAAAAAGGATTTTACTTCGTGTGATTCGTTCCGACCTATAACAGTTTCTTGTACTATTTTTAAATTGTTTGAGTCAGTTATTTTGGATGAAATTGTTTCTAAATGTTATGTCCCACCCCACCAGTTTGGTTACCAAAAAGGTATTAGCTGGGAGCATGCCGTTTTTGCTTTAATGAATGTTCTTGCTGATGCAGAAAGAAGTAGATCCCATATTATCCTTTGTGCTTTAGATGTTGCTCGTGCTTTCAACTCTTGCATATTTTCCCAAGTTTTATTTGAAGCATATAAAAGAGGGGTAAATTTTTGTATAGTGAAGTGCCTTCTGTATATGTACCATCACCTTAAGGCGAAGTTAAAGGGGGGATCTTCCCTTTTTGATATTTTGAAAGGAGTCCATCAAGGTGGCCTTACCTCACCTTCTTTATTTAATAACTCTGTTTTAAATGCCCAAAATTCTGTTAATTTTAGTTGTATTGACCATGGATTTAACTTGTCTTTAATAACTTTTGCAGATGACGTTTTGAATCTAAGCTGTACTTTTAGTGGATGTGAAAACGCATTTAATCAGCTTTATAATGAATATAAAAATATTGGGCTTTCTTTCAATGTTGATAAAACTGCTGTTGTAGCTTTCAATTTTAAAGAGACAAATGGCCCTATTTTTTTATCTTTAGCTAATGTTCATGTCCCCCTTTCTCAAAAATTAGTTTACCTTGGAATGCCCATTGGAAAAAATATGAAAGAAACTGTGAATTTATCCCTTGAACTTTTGAAGAAAAAACTGAGAATTGCTTATGCTTCAATTGCATCTAATATTAAACATATTGATAAATTAAATCTTGCAAAAATTTATAATAGCCTAGTTGTACCTCATCTCCTTTCTCTTTGTCTGGTTTGGCAGTTTTTTAGTGAACCTCAGAAACTATCTGTTCGTATGAGTATATTTTTGTTATGCTAAATTCCTTCTCAGTTACCCTCCTTGGACTAGAAATAGTTACTTAGTGAACAAATTCCGCCTAGTTTCTCCTACATCTATTATTGATAAAAGGCTTCATGACTTTCGTTCTTCTATGTCGATAGTGTCTCACCCATGGTCAGCATTACTTATTTAATTGTTTGATTGTGTTGATTTGTATTTATTTGTACCTTTTTTTTCTCTTATTACTCCATCTTAAGGGCGTTCCGCCCTCTTTTTGTAGATGGGTTATAAATAAATTGATTGATACTGCAATAATTGTTGAGGCTTGTATTTCAAGGCAATTTGAGCATGGTTTTAAGATGGGGAATAGAGTAAAAAGGGGAAAACATTATTTATGACATGTCATTATTTTTCTAATCAGCAACTTAGAAAACTTTTGTTGGCATGGATTGAAGCATAATATGTAAAAAGATAGAAATTCTTATTTGTTTTAATGACTGAATTCTTGCAGGAATTTAATTAACCTTCAAATAAAATTCAGTGCAGTTAGTTACTAAGGGCAAATTTCTACTATTTTGGTCAAACTAAAAAAAACAAACAAAAACTTCAGACTCAGAAGTAGAACATTCTTGGCCTTTTTATGAATCAAGTGACTAATACAAATCAAGTGACACTGGAAGAAAAAAGCAGAGATATGATTCTAGCCCCTAAAATCATATCAAGAAGATGTATTTAAAATACTAAGAAGTTTAAACTCCAACAAAGCTGCTGGACCTGATAATCTCCACCCTTGGCTTTTGATAGAATCTGCTGCTCACATTTCCCTCCCCCTTTCCAGAATATTCAACATGTCCCTGGCCAAAAAGTTGGTACCAAATGATTGGAGAACAGCAAATATTATACCAATTTTTAAGAAAGCTGACAAGGATAACCCCAGAAATTATCGACCAATAAGCCTAACCTCAGCCATTTGCAAGATCATGGAAGGTATCATTAACCATGCTCTTATTATTTAGAAGATTATTATAATTATTTAGAAGAAAATACACTTATTAGCAATAGACAACATGGATTTTGCAGGGGCAGGTCAATCGACACCAACTTTATTCAGTCATATGATCATGCAACTAAAATTTTGGATATGGGTAAACCGGTAGACATTATCTTACTTGACCAAGCCAAAGCCTTTGACAAAGTTGAACACTCATACCTGTTGCTGAAGCTTAAAGCTTATCAGGTGCATGAGGATGTGATTGATTGGAGCATTCCTAACTGGTAGATCTCAACGTGTCATGATCTACACTGATAATGACGATCCAGTTTTCTCCTCCACTTCCCCGGTTATAAGCGGCATCCCACAGGGAACCATCCTTGGGCCAGCGTTGTTCAGCATATATATTAACGACTGTACAACTTATCTATGCAACCTTTCAACATTATATGCTGACAACTTTAAGCTCATTGGGCCTGCTGAAACTGAAGAAGAAAGAGCCTGCATTCAGCTGGACCTTGACAGGCTATCCTCCTGGTCATCAACTTGGGCCCTACAATTCAATGCAACAAAATGCAAGGTACTGCACTTAGGGCACAATAACCCCCACCATCCCTACCATATAGGGTGTGATCAGTTGGAAGCAGTTGCCAAGGAAAGAGACTTAGGCGTCATTGTGGACAAAGATTTAAAATTCCACAGCCACACTCAGGCTGCAAAAGCTAATCGAGCTCTTGGACTCATTAAGTGCTCTTTTGTAACCAGAAAGTCATGTGTGGTTATAAAACTTTATAAATCCCTTGTCTGTCCCCACCTTGAGTTTGGCCTTTCCCCAAAATAAAATGGACACAAGAGCCCCTGATTGGTGATGAACAAGTATATAATGTTATTGTCACAGCTCATGCATTTATTATAATTTTTTTCATGGTTATACCAATTTTGATTGGGGGATGAAAGTGTCCAAAGGAGAGCAACCAAACCGGTCCATGGCTTAAATAATGTCCCTTACCAGGATTGCCTAGGATCTCTTGAGACTTCCAACCCTCACCTATCAAAGATATAGAGGAGATGTGATCATGGCACGCAAAATTTTCAAATCTGGTCACCTGAACCAGATCTTCACCCCCTCCCTGGCTAACAATTCAAGAGGTCACAGTCTTAAGCTTCACCTGCCTGGATGTTGGAGAAGGGAACGACGTGATTTCTTTTCCATTTGGGTGGTCCCCCTCTGGAATAGCCTATCCAAGTCTACCATCCAAGCTGAGACTCCCCACTCCTTCAAGGCTGGAGTCGACAGGGACTGGGAGAGGGCTGAGTGGAGGCTGGACTGGGAAGCTAAGCCAACATAATTACATCACTCACCACCAGCAAGAACTACAGGAGGATCTACCACCTTATCTTGCGGGCAAATGCGATTTAAGGTAATTTAAGGTTAAGGTAAAAGAATGCTCTTTCTCATCCATTTGCCCACCCTTTACATCACGTGACTAGAATACATTCAACAAATCTGTGTACCACTAGAAAAGGAAGCTACTCCTTCAGTGAGAGTTACCAGTCTATGAAACAAGCTTTTGACAGATTGAACACTATTTCTGTTGAAACAATTCACAGAGTTAAGTGCAAAATTGAGAAAGAGTAGAAACATAAAGAGTTCCTGTTCAACTGGGAGATAGCTGAGTCCTCCACAAGGCAGTAATTATTATCCCAAATATCTTTCAAATGGATGTCTTTTCAAGACCAAGAAGACATGATCAAAAACCTTTCAAGAAGCATACTAACTCAAGGTTGCATAGCAATTTTTTTCTAATCAGGTGGCAAGTCTATGGACCTTGTTATACCAGGATACAATCTCTTCTGCCAGCATTGAGTATGTTCACTAACTGGTGACTACAGGTCACCCCATTGCTGACAAGTGTTATTTAAGGTAATAGCAACCAGATGTGGAAATTAGTTCTATAGAAGTCATCACAGAAAATAACAAGGATGGAAATTCTTAACTTGGTCCAAGCTATGATTTAAGTCTAGCTTTCAAAATCACTTATATACTCATGGAGTAGCTGAGAGGTTAATTGTTTCAAGAGTCCCAAACAAACTTTATGGTAATTATTTCTGGTCCTGCTCACAGCAAGGTTTTTCTAAGAAATGATCTTCTAATAGTCAATTTTCCTGCAAATTTCCAACAGCTTCCAGACCTTAGCCTGCATTGAATAAGGTCTCAATACCTTTCCTGGTACAAAATTATCTATTATAGAACAGGTCTAAGTGTTTTGATTTATCCCTTATTTCAGCCAAGGTACACTCAGGAGGTAATCATTGATAAAGGGTTGTCATTTGGTGGATATTTTAAAATGGGGCATCCAAAGGGAGCAGCTTGGGTCCAAAATTATTTCACTTTTCAATGATTTACTATTTTTTGTTTGGCATTCCACTTTTAAAATGTCTGCACATGATGTCAAAGTTGAATTAGCACTACTTAACACATACACATTCTGCAAAATACTCTCACATCCCTATGTCAATGAAGTAATCTGAACTCCTTATTCACCTATTCCTCCATGTACATTATTCCTCATTATTATTCCTACTTTATTCCCAAGGTAGCATTTCCATAGGGTTGGTTTTTGTATGACCTTGGTGTTTACTTTTTATATGCTTTTGAAATTTGACTGACATGTATATGAAGTTGCTAATTATTGTCTCTAAACTCTAAACAGGAGCTTTGAAAAAAAAACCTCTCAAATGTCCTGATGCTATATATAGTTTGGCTTATCCTGTTTGGGAATGCTCCACCTCAGTTTTGTTGCCAACTCCTTTTATTGAAGAAATCCAAGATGAAGGAGTTGAGGGAAGGGCTACCAGGCTTTAAGTTTTTTATTTTTAATTCAAAGGATATTGTGCTAGTCTAATTAAAGTGCTCTGGGTCATTAAGTATTTTTACCTACATCTTTTTTAGTCTTAGTAATTAACATTCAACTCAACAGCACTCTTAAACAAAACCCTCTAAGCCAAAGAAAAACAAGAAATATTTACTTACTTACAGGGTAACTGAATTGTGGAACAATGTGTTGTCTCTGATTTTTGGTGGATAATATCAAGTAATTTAAGCAATATCCAATGATAACCAATTTCATTTAGAGAATTTTTATTTTTAACAGTTCTTTGTTCCTTTAGTCACTATCATACATATTTAATTGCTTTCTACTATTGGTACAATTTGTATCATTCTTTTATTTGCTTTGAAATTGTACCCATTATCATGTCTTTGTTTCATTTGTATATACATTCAATACTTTAATTGTCCCCCCCCCCTTTTATTTTGTGGTTTATCTAGAAATGTTTTCTGTAACCATTGCTTAGCTTTTCCCTATGTTTGTTCCTGGTTCTTAAAATAAATACTTTAACTACCTTATATATCTTGATACCACAAATGATATGTAATGCCAGACAAAACAAAGTACCAGTGCAAACTTTCTGTAAACCTACAGTTCAATGTAGTATCAGACTGTTGCATTTATGGTTTTGTTGGTGTATTTTTCTATTGTATTTGAAAATGAGATAAGCCTATAACATATTCCATTTTTGTTTAAAAACAAGAACTGTATGATTAAACTTCAAACAATGGCTCAAACAAACAAATGTGATTTAATTTCAAACAAACAAATGGCTCAAACAATGGGGTGCAGCATATGTCCTATAGTCCTTTTTCACTGACTGGTGTATACTGGATTTGTCCATATTGCTAGCAGGTGTGATTTAAGGTAATTAAGAATAAACAGTGTTAATCATTCCCAACCATCTTGTATACTCTCTCCAAAGCTGCTGTTGTGTGGTGGCATCAACTTTGAATGAGACAAGCCTACAATTTATTCTATTTATGTTTAAAATTAATAAATAAATAACATTATATTCAGCCCATCTCTTTTTGGTATCTCAAAGGGTGCATGAACTACAGTTATTCAGAGCTTATGTAAAATCCAACATTTGGTGTGAAAAACAAGTCAACGCTATGCTAAAATAGAAAATTTGTGAATTTAGTCATTATAAGTTCTTTCAAGGTTGAGGGTCCCTTATACAGCTCTTAGGCTGTATAAGCTATAGGCTTATACAGCTACATAGGGTTCCTTATACAACTCCTCCATATCTACCAAATTTTTATCAGTTCTAGCCTCAAGTACCTAAAGTATTGTTTCCCAATGTGAAACTTAGATCTGATATTCAATAGTCTGATTTTTTTTTTTTTTTTTAGAGAAGACTCAGTTACAAGTCTGAGAACCTATCTAGAAATCTTAGGTTCTTTACCTAGGTTGCTTAGGGACTTTAATCCTAAAACCACATCTGCCTGATTCCTGACCAAAACATTTTCTTATCCCTTTTTAACTGTCCTACTCTTTAAGATACCCCTTATACAATTCCCTGTGACCCAACTTGTTTGTAAAGTAGTAGCACCAGTTTACAACCTATAGCAGAGATGACACTGAAGGGTCATCCCTGCATTTTCACCAAGTTATAATTATAAAGCATGAGTATAATTATAGCTGTGGCCTCTGTAAATGCACCATAACGTGTTTCTCAGGCACAACAAGGCTAAACTCAGACCTGTTTTGATACACATCCTATCTCTCTTTCTTCAAAGAATGATACTAGCCTAATTGAGAGTTTAGAGGCATGTTGAAAAATGCATAGTTGGTCTACATGATCTCCCTTACAACAATAAAAGACTAGAGTACCTATAGCTTCTAAAACATGTTTTCAGACACCACTAAGGTGACATGATGCTGGTCTACAAGTATAATGCACAACCAAATAATCCTCTCTATACAAACACTCAAGGCAACTGTATACAAGAGGCATATCACATAAGCTGTCTAAACATCCTATTAATACCCAAATGTGACAACATTTTTCTCTAAGGAGGTTGTCAACAAAAGTCTTTAGGCTGAGATAGTGATTACACCCACTGCCATGTCCTTTGACCAGACTTGACAAGGAATGGGATCACAAGTCATGGAAACATGAGTGGGACTGTCTATCCCATTCAGTTTCAAACTGATCCCAACTACATGATAGAGTGCTGTGTAGAGAGGCTGATGCTGCTTGTCATACCCAACCTTCTCACATACTCTATCCAAAGTTTCGTGAACTATTTTGCAGAAAAGAGATCTTATATTCAGAATCTAAATGAACAGAACCCAGCTTTATCTCAAAAACGTGTCTGAACATTAGTAATTAGTTAAAATAAATTACAAAACCAAACCAAAGAGCAAGGATTATCAAAAAAAATAATGACATTTAAGAGATGTCCAAACCTCCTAAAATGGATACAATATTATATAGAATAAAGTTCAAAAACAACTTACTACACAAAAATCACTTTTATTAGCTCATATTAGTGTAATTTCTATCATCAAATAAACTCCAAGATTTTAGAACCTAACAAAGTGGCGGCGAATGTAAATAAAAATCTTAAAAGATGGCGATGATTGCAACCAATGAGATTTTTTCTCAGCCAAAAATGTCAAAAATATTTTAGAAGATGGTGTGTATTTACCGACTATGTTTATCAAAGAAGAAGCTACTTAATTTTCAGATGGGATCTAAAATTAGGAACTCTGGAAAATTCTGAAGTCTGGTGTGGTATCGGCATAAAACTCATGTTGGATACAAAGTCTCAGTAAAAAATTTGGTAAAATTCTAGTTAATTGATTTCTTGCTATCTCGGAAAGGGTTTAGGTTAGGAAAATGAAACTTTCAAGGATGGGTCTACAGACTAAAGTATGTTCCAGGAAGATATTTTGAAGTAACTACCTCCACTCCTTCTCCCTGTAGAGGGCCCTGACCTTTAAAAATATGTGTGTTATAATAGTGAAACCTTGCAAAATAGATCTTCTGCTTATTTGAAGCACAACAAAATTGTTTTCAGCTACATAACTTTGCTCAGTTCCATTTTACAAGGTTTTAAAGATATGCAAATACATTTCCTAAATTATGAAAATAAAAGTGATATGGCTCAAAATTCTACTCAAATAACAGGAATTGCATTTTCAGAACTAAAGGCAGAGAGAAAGCAACTAGGAACTGAAAATTATGGTAAAATGTTGTTTTGTCAAAATTTCAATAGGTATAGAACCTCTCATATTGGCGAATTTCAGGGCCCTCTAGAGGAAGAAGGAGTGGAGGTGGGTACTTTTAAAATGCCTTCCCAGGACAAACTTTAGCCTGTAGACCCATCCCTGAGAGTTTCACTTTTCTAACCTAAACCCTTTCCAAGATAGCAAGAAGTCAATTAACTAAAATTTTACCAAAAAATTGTCTTGCAGGGATTTTTCTATCTTGGAAACTCATTAAAAAGGGTGACTGAAAATTCAGAAATCTGTATAGGCTAGGCTACATCCAAAACAATGCCCAGTAGCCTATAGGATAGATTTTAGAATATTTTCAGATGGACTCACTTTGGTCAATTTTCAATTTTTTTTTCCATTGCTTAGCTAAGCAGAAAGAAGAGGTAAATATAGGGCAGTTCATACTACTGACCTACAAAAAAAGTGAACATATCAGTAAATGCTATTTTTATACTCTGTCTGAACATAATAATTGCTTTTCTCCCAAATCAACTGTAAGCCCAGGTAAAATTCTACTATAGTGACTTTTGGCTATCTTGGAAAGGGGTTAGGTTAGGAAAATGAAACTTTCTGGGATGGGTCTACAGGCTAAAGTATATCCTGGGAAGGTATTTTAAAGTACACACCTCCACTCTTTCTCCCTCTAAAGGGCCCTGAAATTGTTCAATGTTCTTATTGCCTGAACAATTGTTTAGGGTCATGAAACTGTTGTTAATAGATGCATTTTGACTTCTGGAACATCTTTTCTCTCTTGCAAAACTACCACAAACTCACTGTTATGGAGTTATTCCAGCCCAAACATTCTTGTATTTACACATATAGAATTGCAATCATTTCCATTTTTGCTGATTGGATATTTGAAATTGCAAATCTGTAATAGTTTAGAAACAAATTTGGGCTATATAATTGCACATTAGGGGGGTGGGAGTAAAGCATAGCATATATTAAATACATAAACTAACCATTGCTGTACTTAATATAGGCTATGCTTTACCCCCCCCCCCCTAATATGCAAATATATAATAACTCTATAATGGTGAGTTTGAGGTAGTTTTGCAAGAGAGAAAATATGTTCAAAAAGTCAAAATGCATCTATTAACAATAGTTTCATGTTCCTAAACAATTGTTCAGGTAACAGGAACATTGACCCTGAAATTTGCCGACATAACAGGTCAATTACCTATTGAAATTTTGACAAAACAACATTTTACCTGAATTTTCAGTTACCAATTGCCTTTTCTCTGCCTTTAGTTCTGATAATTCAATTCCTGTTATTTGAGTAGAATCCTGAGCCATATCAATGTTTTTTTTTCAAAATTTATGAAATGTACTTGCATATCTTTAAAACCAAGTAGAGGTAGGTACTTCAAAATACCTTCCAAGGACATACTTTAGCCTATAGACCCATCCCTGAAAGTTTCATTTTCTTAACCTAACCCCTTTCCAAGGTAGCCAAAAGTCACTAAAGTAGAATTTTGCCAACATTTAGGACCCTTGAAAATTATAATTTAATTCTTTATTTCTTGGATTTAAAATGGGTTATAACATTTGTTTCAAACTAGTTATTTCATTATAAACACATTTTGTAAAAATTGAATAATTTACAAACATTTGATTTGTCAAGATTAAGTTGAATAAAAAAAAAAATTCAGAACAAATCTCACTATGCTTTCTTCTTATTCTGATAGGCCACTTATAAACTACTGTTTTACCAGTACAATGGCAGATCCAGGGGGGTACAGGCGCCTCACCCCTTATGTAGTGATGGATTGGTGGTTGGGACCACTTGCTCTGGTTTGGGTGAAAACAAAATTTCTTTGTTTTTGTAATTGGTTTTAATAGTTGAGTTTTCCAATAAGTTTTTAATTATAAAGACTGTTTTGCAAACAAGTTTGAAACAAGGTTTCAGTTACTCTCTGTAGTCTCTGTTAGATTTTACCAATGATGCATACCACCAAAAAGTATTTAATTAAATTTACATCATTCAAGGGAATATGTCCATATTACCACAAAAGCCAACTATGAGGCACAAATCTTCATTTCATAATAACAAGGAGGCAAAATTTAAAATCCTAACTTCTTTAGGCTGTCAAAATGATATTTCAGGATTGTGTTGTCTCAACAGTGTTGAAAAGCAAAATATTCACTTCTTTTTACAGCCAAAAATTTGTTTTCAAGTCTTGCTATTGCACTGAGGCAGATAAATTGATATAATTACTTTTTTTGGCTGTTGATTTTGAGTTCACTTTTCTGCAAAGCAGCATGGTTTTTACAACATTGTTGTTTTTTAGGGGATTTTTATATGTATAAAAACTGCAAAAATTATCAGTTTCACTTTCTGCCTATTTTCATCTAAATAAATAAAAAAAAAGTTTTTTTTAACTGAAAGTAAGGAGCAACATTAAAACTTAAAACAAACAGAAATTACTCCGTATATGAAATAGGTTGTCCCCTTTGCAATCCCTTGCTCTTTGCACTAAAGCTTTTAATTGTTTTAAAAAATAGAATTGTGGCAAAGAGTCAAACTTTAGCGTAAAGAGCAAGGGATTGCAAAGGGGACAACCCATTTCATATACAGAGTAATTTCTGTTCATTTTAAGTTTTAATGTCACTCCTTACTTTCAGTTAAAAAACTTGTTTTTTTTTATTTAATTTCTGAACGTTTTTGAATCAATGAATGTTAAATTTTTGGCTCTCTGTAGAGGAATAATTAAAACAAAATACGCATATTTTTTTTTTTTTTTTTTTGGCTAAATGGCTTTCTCATAATTTTGATTGAATGATTTTGAGAAAAAAGCACAAAAAGCACTGAAATTCATTTGGAATCTTGTCCATAAAATACTAAATGGAAACATGGCTTTATGTAAAAAAAAAAAGTTTTCTGCAGTGTAGTCTAGCCTTTGACTCTTTTGTCAAGACTGTCCCTGTAAATAAAATAAATGCAGAAACTTTACTCTTTACACCAAACACAGTCATAATAATTATTGTTGGATAAAAATCTGAAAACTATTTAGAAATCTGGGCCAATAAGCCTTAAATCTTTCTACTGATTAATATTTCAGATTTTATTGGTTTGTTGCAGTTTCAAGCAGACTCTAATGGCATCTATCATGATTCCATGACAGAAAAACGATTTCAGATTTTTGCAGTTTTCATCCCTTGAAAGTAATTGTTATAGATTTCTGTAGGTACCCATTTAGAGCTGGGTCAAGTTTGGCTTATCTTACAGAGTCACACCACTGGCCCCTATTCCAGACCAATCTAAATTAATAGTAGAAGTTTTTTTTTATTCTGGGAACTTTTGAAAAGAGTTGGAAATATTGAATGCCTAATGGCACCAAAATCCAAATTTAGTGTCATTAATAAACAAACTGGAGAAAAAAAAATACTAAGACAAAAAAAAAAGCAAGAGCTTAGAGCTCATATGGCACTTGTGACAAGGCAAGAAGAGCTAAGAGCCAACAGCTCATATGGTATGAGCTCTAACAAAATTCTAAGAATCAATAGAATGATTTAAAAGGAAAATCAGAGGCTTAATGCCTGTCAGGATTTAAAAAAAGACCTCTGAGTCACAATGTCCTTCTAAATATCAAAATTCATTAAGATCCAATCACCCACTCGTAAGTTATAAATACCTAATTTTTCCTCTCCCTTTAGCCCCCCAGATGGTTGAATCTGGGAAAGCGACTTTATCAAGTTAATTTGTGCAGCTCCCTGACACGCCTACCAATTGTCATTGTCCTAGTATGTCCAGAAGCACCAAACTTGCCAAATCACTGAACCCTTCCCCCTAACACCCCCAAAGAGAGCGAATCAGTATGGTTATGTTAATCAATATCAAGGACATTTGCTTATTCTATCCACCAAGCTTTATCCTGATTCCTCCACTCCAAGCGTTTTCCAAGATTTCCCCCTCCAACTCCCGCCAATGTCAACAGATCTGGTTGGGATTTGAAATAAGAGCTCAGAGACATGAATTCCTTCTAAATATCAAATTTCATTGCAATCTGGTCTCCCATTCTTAAGTCAAAAATACCTCAGTTTTTCTAATTTTTCCAAGTTAACACTCCCCAGCTCCTGCAAAGAGAACGAATCCATTCAAATTATATCAATCACGTATCTAGAACTTGTGCTTATTCTTCCCATCATATTTCATCCTGATCTCTCCACTCTAGGCGTTTTCAAAGATTTCTGTTTCCCTCCTCCAAACCCCTATGTCCCCGGATCCAATTCGAGTTAAAAAATCGAGCGTCTGAGACATAAGATCCTTCTATATATATCAAGTTTCATTGAGATCTGATCACCTATTCATAAGAGAAAAACACCCCAATTTTCACGTTTCCCCCTCCGGTTTCCCCCTCCAACTCCCCCCAATGTCACAGGATATGGTCGGAATTTAAAATTAGAGTTTTAAAGCACAAGATCCTTCTAAATATCAAATTTCATTAAGATCTGTTCACCCATTTGTAAGTTACAAATACCTCAATTTTCAAAATTACCCCCCCCCCTCAAATCCACCAAAGACAGCAGATCCAGTCCGATTATGTCAGTCACATGTCTTACACAGGTTTTTATTCTTCCCATCCAGTTTCATCCTGATATCACTGCTTTAAGTATTTTCTAAGGTTTCCGGTCCCCCCCCCAACTGTCCTCTCCAGTGACGCTGGATCTGGTTGAGGTTTAAAATAAGCGATCTGAGTTACGAGGTCCTTCTAAATGTGAAGTTTCATGAAGATCCAATCACTCCTTCGTAAGTTAAAAATATGTCATTTTTTCTAATTTTTCAGAGTTAACCCTCCCTCCCCACAATAGAGCGAATCCGTTCCAATTATGTCAACCACGTCA
>NC_088882.1:13472667-13585167 GCF_032884065.1 Artemia franciscana
GGAGTCAGTAGTTTGTATTCTCTTTTTGGTTTTGGCATCTGACCATATCTCTTGTACTACAAAACGTCCCACGTTTGCAATGAAACTTCTAATTGTTGATGTGAAATCGGTTCCCTGCGTCTGTGAATGTACTGTCGGTAATATCCCTTGTCTCCCCCCTCACTAATGCCTTCATATTATTGTTGTTGCAGCGTCACTTGCAACCTAGTAAAGATTCCAGCCCCTACTAGCTGATAATTTAAAAACACTTTTACGATTAAACCATCAAGTGAGAAAGAATTATGATAAGGAACTGATTCAGGAATGGTAAGTGTTATTTCTATTAATCTCAATGGTAAAATTCTATTTCAAAATCAAATTTGTGAAAACTTCGAAAAAAACCTGAAATTTTCTGAAAATATTATCAGATGGTGTTGAGTTGAAATGAAAAACTGCACCACTGGAATCAGCAGGGTCAAAAATTTTTTGAGAAAAGCTACAGCCCTCCACCTTGAATAAAAAGGAAAATCATTACACTGACGTGTATCCGGGTTTTCTGTTTTTTTCTTCTTCCCCGCTATTGGGACATCATAACATCATATACAGCTGTTTGAGAGTTCATTTGAAAGCTAATTTCTGTATCTACGCAATTTTTGTAAGTAATTGTAGCATAGGATGGCTCACTCTCAAGTCACAGGCCTCACGCACACCGAGAAAATTCTCGCTATAAAAAAAAAACGTAGCTTAAATATCATGTTGTACGAACCCTCGGTGCGTAAGTTTGTCATGCGTGGTACAAGAGCGTGGCGCACTAGGAGTGGGCCTAAACATGGTAAAAAGCCTGTCAAGTGTAATAAAACAAGAAGGATTCTGATATGCATACCTGGTTGTGCCGAGAGGGCATTTTCTATCCTATAAAATATCAAACAGTTTGCAGTACCGAACTGTAAGTAAGGAGCAACCCGGCTCAATAGTATTTTATCATTTTATCATTTTTTTATGCTGAACTCAAATATATAAGTTTAATGAAGTTTAGATTTACCCGTCAAAAGTTAAGAGCCTGAGAAAATTTGCCTTATTTTTGAAAAAGGGGAAAACACCCTTTATAATTCACAGAATTTTAATGAAGATCATACTGTCAGATACAGCGTATCAGAGAACCCTGCTGCAGAGATTTAAAGCTCCCATCTGCAAAAATGTGGAATTTGTATTTTTTTTGCCAGAAGAAAGATCACGGATGCATGTGTATTTGTTTTTCTTTTTTTTATTCCCAGGGGTAATCGTATCGACCCACTGGTCCTAAAAATCACAAGAGAGCTCATTCAGACAAAAATTTAAAGCTCAAGTGCCGTTTTTAAGTGACCAAAATATTGGAGTGCAACCAGGGCTCCTCCCACACTCATTCTTTCCCGAAGTCACCCGACCAAAATTTTGAGATAGCCATTTGGTTCAGCATAGTCGAAAAATCTAATAACTATGTCTTTGAGGATGACTTCTACTCTCATGGTCCCCGAGGGAGGGGCTGCAAGTTGTGAACTTTTCTCATTGTTTACACATATTATGAATTATTTGGAAGTATACAGACGTTTTCAGGAGAATTTTTTATGGTAGGGGGGTCGGACAGAGAAGGTTACGTGGGAAAATCTTTCCATGGTCCGATTTTTAATGGGGAAGGGAGTTTTCCATGAAGAGGACGCCGGCTTTCCAGCATTATTTAAAAAACGGTCTGAAATTAAATAACAAAACTTGTTTTTTGGACAGAAAGTAAGGAGCAACAGTAAACCTTAAAACAAACAGAATTTATTAAGTATATGAGGAGGCTCACCCCGTCGGTACCTTGAGGAGGCTCACTTCGTCAGTACCTTGCTCTTTACGCTAAATTTTTAATACTTTCAGAAGAGCTATCTATTCAAATTAAACGGCCTTTGTGAGTCAGGGGTCATTCTTAAAGAATTGGAACAAAATACGAACTTTAGCGTAAAGAGCGAGGTATGGACGAGGGGGTGAACTCTCTCATATACCTAATAATTTCTGTTTGTTTTAAGTTTTGATGTTGCTCCTTAGTTTCAGTTGAAAAAAAAACTTTGTTTTTATTTAATAGCCTAATAAGACGTCTTTATCATTTTTAGGCATATTTATTCTCTCTAAATCAATCATTGGAACTCTACGAGGATGTGTTTGTCGCCTCTCAAGAACTTTTCTTTTGGAACAAGAGGGCAATCCTTCTCATTCTAACTGATCTAAGGAATAAAAAAACAAATGTACAATGAAAGAGCGAAAACAGAACTAAGTTATGAATGGTTTATTCTTTTATTTACTTTGTGGCAGATACAGTACCTAGGAGTATCTACAATAGGTATTTCTTCGATGAAATGTTATTATGTGCAATCATCAAACAGTTCGCGGTAACGAACTGTAAAAAAAGGAGAGATCCGGCTCACTAGTAACCAAAACTATAAAACACGGAATTTCGGCACCAACAGGTATATCAAAAGAATTGAATCTTAATGCTAATTATAAATGTGTACGTTTCATTAAGTTTAGTGTTACCCATAAAAGGTTACGAGCCTTCAAAAATTTTCCTGATTTTCGAAAAAAGGGAAAAAATCACCTGATAATCATAGAATATAAATGAAAATCACTATAAGATTCAGTGTATCAGAGAATCCTTTTGTACACGTTTCAAGCTCCTCCCTGCAAACAATGTAGAATTTTGAATTTTTTTGGAAAAGAAAGATCACGGATGCGTGTTTATTTGTTTTTTTTCCAGGGGTGATCGTATCAACCCAGTGGGCCTGCAACATCAGGATATGGCTCATTCAAACGCAAATTAAAAGTTTAAGAGCCATTTTTCAATTATCAAAAATTCAAGGGTAACTAGGCCCCCTCCCACACCACTTCTTCCCAAAATTTTCCGATTAAAATTCTGAGACTACTATTTTGTTCAGCATAATTTAAAGGCCCAAAACTTATGTCTTTGGAGATAACATGACCCCCCACAGCCCCTGGGAAAAGTTCTTTAAGTTGCAAAACTTGTCAAATTTGTCGTATAGTATTTGTTATTGGTAAGTGTGCATACATTTTTGGAGTGGAGAGGGTAGGAAGAATTTTCTGCTCTGGGGATTTTGCGCAGGGAGAATCTTAAGGGTATATTTATGGAATAGGTGGTTTGTATAGTCACAAAATTGGATAATTATACTGAGAGGGGTAGTGGGGCGATGATTTTATTTATTGAGGGTTTAGATGTTAATGTGGGTAAATTCAAAAGTACTTTTATTTTAAGAAGTGGGAGGCGGAAGAGGGGATTAAAATATAGTGAAGGTTTAAAGGGGTGTAAAGATGTACACCACTTTAACTTTGACATAGGGCTTCAGTGCTTCAAATATGTATTCCTCTTTGCATCTCACAAACCCCTACAACAGGATGCGATTGAGACACTTTGGGATGGTTTTTTAATTAATGGGAGTTTGTAGTTAATTGTTTAAATGGTCAACATCCAGTAACACTTAAAGGCATAAATATTCTTGAGTGGGTTAATGAACATTTAAACATATGTGTTACTGTTTTACAATTATGATACAGAGTTTGAGGAGGGTGAGTGCAGTAACAAAAAGGGGGTAATATATGTTGTCAGGCATCCATCTATTGAATCGGTGAAACATTGGATATGGCTTCTTTACGAATCTGCCAGTGAACCCAAATATAATTGGAAATTTTTTCCAATAGCAAATATTTGTCGGATTGAAAGTGTGGCTAGAAGGGGGTGTGGGGGACATGCTACTGTTGTTCAACGTGTCTTTCTAGATTTCATGCCGAATTAAAGTCAATACATCATATAGGGCACTGCAAGAGTCATCCATACCAATCTGTAGAAACGGTAAGCGGTGAAAAGGCCATCTTGCGATTTAAGAACTTTCAGAATTCACTCCTACAGATTGACAAGGTGGTCTTAGACTGCGAAGCCAAACTCATAAATTGTACATCCATCACATTTAAATTATGTTAAAAGACATTGAGATATGAAGAGTTAGTAATTCAAATGTCCCCCTTCTACGTGTTCTTGAACGAAATACAACCGCAGAACATGTTCATTACTACAATGCAAAGCATCTTCAGCATGTTCCTTTAAACACTTCGCAATTGGAACTCTGCCATGAACATTAAGAGGGGAATTAAGTGATCCTTTAACTGTAGCAAAAGGTTTGGCTGTAATTACATATCATTTTCGACCCAATCAACAGTGAGATGGCCATAGGAAGAATAAACTTGTTTTTCCTAATAATGATTGCGAAGTTACTACTATCAGACCACAGCAGTTTGGCCATAGAATGAGCTATTACAAACGTCTCTTGTCAATGTCAGGCTATGGTCTCAGCAGTTGGTTTACCTAGTTGTTTCGTTCTGCAATACCCCTGGCTAAAAAAGATAATTTTTCGGTTGCCGCTGATTTCACATACTCTACATTGCACGATTGGAGACTGGCAAATATTTTAAAGAGAGTGTCTCACATAATATCAGGTCCAGCACACGATCTCTTGGTGAGCGATGGAAATGAAAAAAAGTGGAAAAGGTTTAAAAGGTCGAGAAACACCTCATAACTCATCATTCTCTACCCGGGTCAGGAATGAAAGACATCGCTCTTGTAAAAGAAAAAAGAAGCCAAGGGAAAAAATTATTAGATTGAAAACAGATTTCTTTTTCTAGACTGAAAAAAACGTATCTACCTCACAAGGAATCTTATCCCACAGTCACCTCATCTTTAAATCTATTCAATGCAGAAAGTGTATGTGTTAGTGTAAAACAAGTTTACTATGAAAAACTCTACCCGCAACTGCCGCTATCTGAAAACATACATTTTCAAATTTATTCCAATGAAGACTAGTTCTTAGTTATATCATCCGCATTTATTGATTTAAAATTTGCAATGAGGAAAAATTCTGATAATCAAACTCCTACCGCTACCGATGGACTATCCAATGAAAATTGCGTATTAAACAATTCGTTTAGACAAACATGTGTCTACATAAATCAAACATGGGTAACCACTATCAACAATCTATCAAACTATGCAAGCTAAATAAAATTTATTTTGATGACTTCAAAGTCCTGTAAAAAATTGACGATGGGGTATGACTATAGATCGAATTTTGATACTGATGGCGAACTCACTTGGGCACTGATCAAGAAGTATCATTTAATTGATAAACTATATCGTCGCCAATACTTCATGTACAAAAACCACCGTTTATGAGGTCTGTTGCTTTGGAAATTGAAAAATTAAGAGCCTGTGTAAATAATATCAAATTGCTTATTCCTCACATAATCATCACTGATCGAAATATTACCACTGGGTCAAGTACCTATCGAATTTTTATTTATCACCGAGTAGTAGTATTCTATTAAAATTTGCACCATGAACACGACTAAAATAATTGGCGTATTTAACTTTGATCTACACATGTCTAAATACAGATCTTATTGCATATTTTTCGGTGTCGTGACTATACTTACAACGGATTTCTCAACAGTTATGTAGGCAATCCTCGATTGAATCTCTTCATAGTAGAAAATATCATGTCCTGCCAGCACAAAATTGATTTTAGTGCCCTAAGAATAAAATGTTTAAATAATATTTGTAAATTTGTTTATTGATAAACAATATATGTACAATAAAAAGTCTTTTTCTTTCATCTTTTAGATTTCTTTTTCTTCATCATTTATGCGGTGGTCGTCGTCAATAACGATTATTGGTGGCAGATCATTGGGATTTTCCACAATATAATGTACCTTCATTTTTATTATATCTCTTTGTGAAGTCAATGATACCATTATGACTCATATTGAAAAATTCACGTGTTTCAATTTGCTTACTTGAAATAATGTCACACCCGATATTCTCATGTCCCAACAATGACGTAAAAAACCACATTGAAACCTGGTCCAAAAAACTTCAAATCTACGGCGATACCAATCCCTTATAAACAAACTGAAAATCCCGTTTCGGATTTTTCCCAATCATACCAGGTTAAGTATTTTCCATTTTCACATTTATCACAGTGACAATTTGGACATGGGTATCCTTTAGGGTGAGTGTCACAAACCTCTTCAAGCAGGAATTACAATCCTTACTTTGTGCACCATACCGTCTCTATGTAACTTACTTGAACTGCATAATATACACTTTTCACTATTAACTTTAGTGCAGCTCTCACATGAAAATCAGCTGTTTAATACATACAAGACATTGTGGACACGTGTAGAACAGTTTTTTATTGTGTTGACTCTCACGCCAGCAAATATAAACTGACTTGCGAACAACAGGAATATTCTTTTTTTTCTTCTAGAGAGAGATAGAGAGGAGTATTCGACTGAAGTAAAATCAATTTTATCTGTTTTGGACAGGATTTTTGAAATAACAGAGAATGAAAAAAATCATCATGGTAACTTAAATGTTTTTAAGTAGTGTTCAAAAGCAAATCCACAATACCATTTTGTTTTGTTTCAATTAGTATGTCAATAAATCGAGTAAATGCATTGAACACACAACGTAAAAGCCTCACACAGTAATCTAAAGTTGGGGAATCATTTTCCATGATGTTGTCAAGCATTCTTTCAGTGATTATTTTTTTTGCATGGTTAACATCTTGAATTAATCATTTAGGTTCATGTATTTGTCCAACGCCACAAAATTCCGTATGATCTTCTGTTTCTCAAATCCATCCGTTTTTTATGTTCTTGACACTCCTACTGCCGATTATAGACTAAACTAACATAGCTAATTTTCTACTTTATGTACTCTCGCAGCACTTATTGGTTCCCTAGAGAGAGAAACGAGGAGATGATTAACTAAAATATTCAAAAAAAAAAAACAAATCATTATAAAACATTCTTTACTATCAGAAATGTAATAATAGAATAATATATACATTTTCAGTCTTTTTCATGAGGTGAGTCAATCTGTTGTCCTCAATGTGCTTCATGATTACATTCAATCCATGTTGTGGTCCGCATATATGCATTATATTAACTTTTGCTGTGAAAAATTACAACTCAAATTTACTCGAAGATATAACATATCTACCACACATCTCATTCGACTCAAATGTTTGTCGACAGTCCTTTCCAATTTCAACTGCTACATTGGGAGCTCTTGTCTTCACATCATCACTGTGAATTCCTTCAAAATGCCATAGTGCAAACCTAGTCATTTTTAATATATTAGAACATTTACCAAATTGAAACAAAGGGAACAAGTCAAATGTCTCTGTGGAACTGTGATTCTAAGTAGCTCACCTTCAAACTTTTACACCAATGATCAAGTGATGGATGAAATGCACCTGGCCCCTTGCATCCAAAAGCATTTCCAAAAATTTCCTTATCGTCCGGAAATTATGATAACGCCATATGTGTAGGGCTGTGCTTAAGCTCATTGAATGTTTTCATCAAGAAAATATGCATGTATTGTTTCCAGAAAATGTTAAGACTCTCCTAGAAGTTTTTAGATAGATACGAGGGACTAGCAAAGTCACTAACACATTGGGCTATGTGCGTTGTTAAAGTAATGGGACATGGGCCCACTTAAACTCACAGATGTGATCCTGCTAACAACATGGCAAATCACTTTTTTTGCGTGGTTATCTCTAACAAGCTCTCTTTTCTTTTTTTCTTCTTCTTCATAATGATTTGAGTTCTCCTAAAATGTCTAACTCCAAAAAAGAAGAACAACAAAAGTGTACTTCCTTATAAGAAGACAGTAATTACATTATTTTTCGTAAGCTGTATTAACTAAACATCTGAACCACAATCCCCTCTTTTCTTCATTCTTTTTATTTGCCTTAATTTCCCTTTGGCTACATAATTTTACTTGTGGGGAAAATTTCAAAGGGAGAAAACGATAAGGATAAATTTTTCATAGGGTAATTTTCCGTGGGAGGGGGTAAAAATTTTCCATAGAGAAGAATTTTCAGCAAGGAGAATTATCTGTAAGGGGGGGGGGAGGATTTTCTGGGAGGAATTTTTCCACAGAGTGAATTTCCCCACGATTAATATTTCATGCCCCATAGAATCAGATATTACGCGTTAGTGCTGCTTGGAGTAAAGGTACAGAGCCTTTTATGTCTTTTTTCCAGGGGCATTTTACATAGAAGTGGTGATCGTAAAAACTTTGGAGAGGGCTCATTACATTGAAAATTGAGTCAAATTGTGTCAAGAGTCAAAAATGATCGGAATAAAATCAGCTCCCCTCCCAAAGAGAAACTGCTCTTACCCCAGAGACATTTAACCAAACCTTTTAGACATCTATTTTTTTTCAAAATAGGCAAAAGGTCATATAATTACCCTTCAGTGAACGACTTGAATCCCTAGACTCTGTGAGGTAAGGGCTGTAATTTATACAATCAGTTAAAAACGAAGAAAAATCTATTTAAAAAAAACTATTTTCACAAAAGAAAGTTTTCAGTAAAAAGTAAAGACCCACACTAAACCAGAAATAAATTCCTATAATAATTCAAACTAAAACAAAAAGAAATTGCTTTTGATTAATAAATGAATCCCAAAACGAACGGAAATTAAAATAAATAATCGCTTCAACATAAGAATAACATAAACTACTATAGATGAATAATCAAACAGTTCGTGGTAACGAACTACAGCAAGGAGCGACCCGGCTCAATAGTAACAAAAACTCTAAAACTCCGTCTTCAACCCTTTGGAAACAAACGTAAGAAACTCGGATATTTCCATTTTCGATGTTTTATACTCTATTATATCTTTGTCAAACAGTTCGTGGTAACGAACTCTAGTAAGGAGCGACCCTGCTCAATAGTAACCGAAACTCTAAAAAACGGAATTGTTCCGTTTAACAATAGGTACATCAAAAGAATTTAATTTAAATGCTGATTTTAAATATATAGGTTTAATCAAGTTTAGTCTTACCCATCAAATGTTACGAGCCTGAGAAAATTTGCCTTATTTTAGAAAATAGGTGGAAAAACCCCCTAATAGTCATAGAACCTTAACGAAAATCACACCATCAGATTCAGCGTATTAGAGAACCATATTGTAGAAGTATCAAGCTCCTATCTACAAAAATGTGGAATTTTGTATTTTTTCTTATGAACACGCATCACGGATGCGTATTTATTTGTTGTTTGTTTTTCCAGGGGTGATCGTATCAACCCAGTGGTCCCAGAATGTTGCGAGAGGGCTCCTTCTAACGAAAATGAACAGCTCTAGCGCCCTTTTTAAGTGACTCAAAAAATTAGAGGGTACCTAGGCCCCCTCCCACGCTAACTATATTCCCAATTTGACCGGATCAAAATTATGAGATGGCCATTTTATTCAGAATAATCGAAAAACCTTATAACTATGTTTTTGAGGACGACTTACTCCCCCGCTGTCCCCGTGTGAGGGGCTACAACTTACAAACTTTGACCAGTGCTTACATATGGTAATGGTTATTTGGAATTGTAGAAACGTTTTCAGGGGGATTTTTTCGGTTGGGGGGGAGAGTTGTTGAGAAGGGGGGATATGTCTGGGGAACTTCCCATGGAGTAATTTGTCATGGGGGGAGAAAATTTCCATGAAAGAAGCGTAGGATTTTCTAGCCTTATTTTAAAAAAACAATGAAAAAATAAATACGAAAAAGTTTTTCATCTGAAAGTAAGGAGTAGCATTAAAAATTAAAGGGAGCAGAAATTATTACGTATAGGAAGGGTTCGCCTCCTCCTAATACCTCGCTCTTTTTACTGTTTCACTGTTTACTTTAAGTTTAAAGTAATTTTTACTTAAAGTTTTTTACTGTTTTAAAAAGTAGAGTTAAGAGAAAGAGTCAAATTTTAGCGTAAAGAGCGGGGCGTTGAGGAGGGAGCAGCCCCTTTCATATACAAAGTAATTTTTGTTTGTTTTAAGTTTTAATGTTGCTTCTTACTTTCAGTTGAAAAAACTTGTTTTTTTATTTAATCATACCTTAAAACGAAAAAAAAATGAGATGAATAATCCAGCCCAATGAACGAATATAGTGCATATGTATTAGCGCAAACAGGAATAGGGCTAAAGCCTCTAAGCCATCTAAAGGACTTAGCGTCATTTACTGGAAAAGTCGTGCCAATTCATATAATGTAGAGGGGGGGGGGGGTAAACTGCATTAAAAACTAAGAGGTGTCTTTTTGTTGTTTTTCAATTTGTATCGACGGAAATATGAAAAAAAACATATTTTTCAATGAAATTACTAAGAAAAAGCAGTTTTTTTTATTAAGGGAAAAGGAAATCATATCCGAGGGGGAGTGAAAATCTCCTCTCCAATTGGTGCCGCTATCCCAGCTTCAGATTTCTTCCCTGCAGTTTCGTTGGTGTAGTGGCGTTTTTGTTATTACATATAGAATAATAAAAGGTATTAGTGAATTACAGCCGAATTTATAAGTTTTGACGTCGTTGGGGGGCAACAGGTATTATCGGGAGGGTAGTTGCCTCCCGATAATTTGGAAAAATAAACTGTAATTTATTAAGTAGCTTTAAAACTGTTGCTTGTTTTAAGTATAGAATATGCTCTTTGAGCAGATTTGCTTTTAAAATTAATCCATGTTCGTTTTTAAAATAACGGACACGAGAAAAAAGAACGTCTGTTACACTTCCTACTTAGTTCTACATTAATATTTTTCGGAATACAGTGCCTTTGAAACCTTGTCATCAAGTAAAAATGTGAGCCTTGTTAATGGTAAAAATGTTCTATGCTTCCTGTTTTGCCACATTTGCTCAGGTCAATTTTTTCCCCTGATTAAATAAATTTTTTTAACTGGAAGTAAGGAGGGACATTAAAACTTAAAATAAACAGAATTTGTTCCGTATATGAAAGGGGCTGTCCCTCCTCAACGACTCACTCTTTACGTTAAAGTCTGACTCTTGGGGGTGACAGTCCTTTTCATATACGGAGTAATCTCTGTTCGTCTCAATTTTTAATGTCACCCCTTTCTTTCACTTAAAAAAACGTCTTTTTTATTTATTCAGGGGGAAAATCCGTCAACAAGTCTCCAAACATAACTTTTTTATTCTTTACTAATGACATTTTCTGGAATCTCGTCGAATGGACGGAATTGTCAGGTCACTGTTAAAAGAAATTTAAATAAAAGAGAGGGGATGAAAAGTTAATTGGGGTTTTTAATTGATAAAACCAAACATGGAAAAGGAACATTTAGGATGAAATCAATGAAACATTTAGGAATCAATGCTGATTTTGCTGATGACAATACTGATACTGAAATGGGTATCCTCTTTTATTTATTAATAATACAATTAACCGTAAAGTGAAAAGACACTCCCATAAAATCAATGATGATTTACCATGTGAAAATCCCGATAAGCCCCAAAACACAATTTACCTCCCATATATCCCAAAAATCAGTAGTAATCTTAAAAAAGTATGCACACAAAATAGTCTGTATTTTGTATTTACCAATAATTTGAAAATCATATGTCTCCTAAATTCTGGTAAAGATATGACTCCAGTTACTCGCCAAAGAGGTGACTATCAAATACCATGCGATTGTGGTAAATGCTATGTAGGGAGAACCCACCAGAATTTCGAGAAACGCCTACAACAACATAAAGATGATATCACCAAAGCTCTGAATTCTAATAATATTATTTCCGTTTCTTTTAATTCTACTTTAAGTAGCCATGTTTTCGAAAATCCTAGCCACAAAATACTTTTTGAAGAATCCGCAATTATTAGCAATGATCTATGCATAAAGCAAGTAGTTCGAGAAGCAATTGAAATCAGACTTAAGATTAATGATAATATTTCCTTAAATAGGGATTTAGGAGAATATTCACTGAATGCTTTATACATAAATTTAATTAAAAATGACCTTACAAAATAGAAAAAAAACAATAGATATTAACACAGAACCTGTCATAAACAGACCTATAAGATCAGCGGCGGAAAAAAGCTAGGCTGGCATTAAAAACCTGCTTTTAAATAATTTTCTTTCATTTCATTGAATTGCCTCGTTTCATAACAATTTATTTTCCAGTCCTGGTTGAACTTCGCTGAGGTAAGGATGCTAGAACTGTTTTGAAAAACTGTTCATTTTAGTTTTATTGATTTTATCCTTTCGTAAGTTGTTTTTCCTTATTTGTATTGCTGAGGACGGCCCTTGGACATAGGGCCGAAATATTCATTATAGTTTGTTTCCCACTGTCTTAAAAAAATTCCCTGTTGTTCTTCTTGTTTTTGGTGTTTGTTTATAGACTTTAAATATAAAATTTAATGATTTGAACAGTGTACCAACAGCAGTTGTCGAATCAGCTAACATTCTAATTTTCAAGTTTACAAACGGTAATAGATCATTTTATAAAAATCAATGCACTAAGGATGGTGTGTCATGTCTAGGTACTTGCTCTCTTTTTTCTTGTCCCATTGTTTTTGTTTTTCTCGAATTTCTTGCTATATAATGATCTAAAGCATTAATAAAGATGTGATTTTCTTAAAAAACGATCAAAATTTATTGGTTTATATGGCAGCTGGACAATTTGAATTTTTGCCAACAGAAGTTGTTGAATGAGCTAAAATTATAATATTTAAGTTAACAGTTGCCAATACATCACTTTATAAGAATTAATTCCCTAAACGGGAGGATACTTTGGTATGTACATGTACATTCTCTCTTTTTTCTTGTCTCATTGTTTTTGCTCACTTCCTGGCTCTATTAGTCTTATATTATGATCTCAAATGAAGATGTCATTTATTTAGAAAAATTGGGAAACTCATCGAAGTTCTTCGGTTTATAGGGTAGCTAGACGATTTAAATTTTTGCCAACGGAAGCTGCTGATTCAGCTAGTCTTCTAGTGTTCGATTTCAGAACTATAAAGATTCTCTCTTGGAAACATCAGTTCGATGTCTGGTAGGATGTTCTATTGTATGTAAAATGACATAAAACAACTATTTTCTGTTTTGTCACTAGAAATGGCATCTACACGCTTTCGTTTTCATCTAAATAAATCTTCTTCGGGAATTCTTGGAGCAATGGTTCAATGCGACCAACCCTAGGGAAGGAAAAAAGAAACATCAGTTGTACCTAGTGGTGTCGTTGAGGGGGGGGGGGGGCAAGGGGGGAAATTCTCTCCAATAATTTGTAAAACTAAAATTTATTAATCAGCTTTAAAACTGCTGCTCATTTCAAATTTGCTATTTAGTTTAAGCAGATGATCTTTATTTTTATTTAATCCATACTCATTATTAGCACAAGGAAAACGAGAAAAATAGGGGACCATTATGCTTCATAATATGTTCTACATTAATATTTTTCAAAATATACTGCCTTTGAAGCCAAATCATCATGTAAAAATGGCAAAATTGAAAAATGTTCTTTGCTTCCGGCCTGTTTCGCCACATTTGCTCAGGTCAATTTTTTCACTGATATTTAAGGCGCTTTTACTTCCTAAAATCAATCAGTTCAAGATTAGTTTCTCTTCTTTCGAAACTTTCAAAAGTGGAAATGAATACACCCACTACGTCTGCAAATAGGACAGAAATAAATAATTGAAGAATAAGAAGGTAGATACACAGTGAATAAAATTCCCTGAATTAATAAGGAATCATTGAAAAGGAAAATGACACTCAGTGTTTTTAAATGATATTCGTACTTTAACTAGATAGGTCGAATCGGTTGTTGTTTGGTTACGGAATTTGATAGAGGGAGATCCCCTATAGGAATTATTTAGTTATTTTATTTCTTATTTCCAGTATTGAATTGAAACTCTGATTCTCTTATTTGTCATTAAAATGCCTAATAAGCACTAATAACATCTTATTCCTTACGTTCCGGAAAAGCATACTAACCCTTAAAGGTAGAACTGCCTCTATGAATAAAATCATACTGACTTCTTGCTATTTTCGCTTTTCTAAATATTTCTTTTAACCAGCTCAAAAAAAAAGAATTGACATATATGGGCTAAGCACTATTAGTGAAATTAGTCACATTTCACACGACGTCGGCACTACTTGAGGGACATTTCTGCATCAGCATACTGTACGAAATGTCTGCTGAGTAAAGAGTAATGTAATTTAAACAAAATACGTACATTTTTTTCAAAATTTTGGAATTTGGTGTGCACATATAAGCGGTACTAACCCATTCTATTTTTCTATTGTTATCAGTTCTATCATACAGTAGTGGGAGACCGAGCTTTGCTTGTGAAGGGAATTAAAGATATAAAAACGATATCTAATGTAACACACCCTCCAGAAATGTATACCCCATCTACCCTGATTTTTACAAGAAAAACTTTTGTATAATTTTCATATAATTCCTTTTTTTTCAAACAGTTCGTGGTAACGAACTGTAGTAAGGAGCGACCCGGCTCAATAGTTACCAAAATTCAAAAAAATGAAATTTTGGTACCAATAGCTACATCAAAAGAATCGCATTTTAATGCTGATTTTAAATATATAGGTTTCATCAAGTTTAGTCATACCCATCAAAAGTTACGAGCCTGAGAAAATTTGCGTTATTTTAGAAAATAGGGGAAAACACCCCCTAAAATTCATAGAATCTTACCGAAAATCACACCATCACATTCAGCGAACCCTACTGTAGAAGTTTCAAGCTCCTATCTACAAAAATGTGGAATTTTAGATTTGTTGCCAGAAGGCAGATTACGGATGCGTGTTTATTTGTTTCTTTGTTTTTTTGTTTTTTTTCCCAGGGGTGATCGTATCGACCCAGTTGTCCTAGAATTTTGCGAGAGGGCTTACTCTAACGGAAATGAAAAGTTCTAGTGCCCTTTTTAAGTGACCAAAAAAATTGGAGGGCACCTAGGCCCCCTCCCACGCTAATTATTTTCCCAAAGTCAATGGATCAAAATTCTGAGATAGCCATTTTATTCAGCGTAGTCGACAAACCTTATAGCTGTGTCTTTGGACGACTTACTCCCCCACAGTCCCCGTGGGAGGGGTTACAAGTTCAAAACTTTGACCAGTGCTTACATATAGTAATGGTTATTGGGAAGTGTACAGGCGTTTTCAGGAGGATTTTTTGGTTGGAGGCAGGGGTTGAGAAGAGGGGGATATTCTAGGGGAACTTTCCATCGAGGATTTTGTCATGGGGGAAGAAAATTTCCATGAAGGGAGCGCAGGATTTACTAGCATTACTTAAAAAAAAACAATGAAAAAATAAATATGAAAAAGTTTTTTTCAGCTGGAAGTAAGCAGCAGCATTAAAACTTAAAACGAACAGTACCCATATGAGGGGCTCACCTCCTCCTAATACCTCGCTCTTTACGCTAAAGTATTTTTAGTAATTTCAACTATTTATTCTGTGGTTTTTGTGATTCAGGGGTCATTCTTAATGAATTGGATCAAAATTTAAGCTTTAGTGTAAAGAGCGAGGTACTGACGAGGGGGTGAACCCCCTCATATATGTAATAAAAACATGAGAATACAAAAGTTTTTTACGTAAGCTAATTTATAAGTTACGTATATCTTTTACTTATAAAAAGATTCGTAAAAAATTAGAAGTTCTAGTTGCCTTTTTAATTAACCGAAAATCGGAGGGCAACTAGGCTTCCTCTCCCGCTCTTTTTTCTCAAAATCATTCGATCAAAATTATGAGAAAGCCATTTAGCCAAAAAAAATAAATATACGAATTTCGTTTTAATCCTTCCTCTGCGGAGAGCCAAAATCAAAACATGCATTGATTCAAAAACGTTCAGAAATTAAATAAAAAAAAACAAGTTTTTTAAATGAAAGTAAGGAGCGACATTAAAACTTAAAACGAACAGAAGTTACTCCGTATATGAAAGGGGCTTTCCCTTCTCAATGCCCCGCTCTTTACGCTAAAGTTTTTTACTGTTTTAAAATGTTGAGTTAAGAGAAAGAGTCAAACTTTAGCGTAAAGAGCGGGCGTTGAGAAGGGAACAGCCCCTTTCATATACGGAGTAATTTCTGTTCGTTTTAAGTTTTAATGTTGCTCCTTACTTTCATTTAAAAAACTTGTTTTTTTTTATTTAATTTTTAACAAAGATGCAAAGGGGAAGGTAGTTTTTAAACTCTATGAATCAGTTTTCCCTTCTAAATGGCATTCATGGCAATTTTTAATTTATTTAAGGTTTTTGCCGCAATGATGCCGAGTATTATTCAGATTCTATGGATATTCTTTATCAAACAATGCCCAATAGATAAGTTAATAATTCTAACTTTATTTTTCGAATACTTTCAAGTTTGAAGTACGATCGCAATTTCAATGTGGGGAATTTATCACAACATAATGTTACACAGTCTTTGGTAATACTTTGACTTATCCTGTACTATTACTGAGACAGCGCTATTGCGATGCATATGGTTTTTGTTTCGGCTTTATGTGGCCTGCTGATATCAATTCTATTTATCAATATAAATCGGCAAAACCCACAAATAAATCAGTTTAACAAAAAATTACAAGTAATGTTTCAATAATTCGCGTATATTAAAAGTGTAGCACAACAAATTCAATAGTCAATAGCACCCCCTCTTGCCCCCAAATAAAAATACTGTATCTACGCCCCGGTTCTACTCGTGGAAAACTGTGATTTTTCTTGTTATTCAAGATGGGAGATAATAAACCTCCAGCAGGCAACAGCGATATTCTCAACAGCCATTTTTTTAAATTTTTTCTTATAAATGTTATATTGTCAGCGTAATTCAGATTAAGGCCTCGGTAAATAATTGTCGTGCAAACTTTATTTTGAGCCTCCAGCCTAATGTTGTTGCATAGTGGAGGTGAAGACGTTTATAGAAACTGTATCGAAAACTATATCAGAGCCAAATAATGGCGCGAACTTTTAAAATAAAATTACAAAAATATATATTTAAAAATCTAGGGGGGGGGGGATTTTTTAATTTTTAAATGAAAGAACCAAAATTTTTTTTCAAACCCAGAGGTGCAATTGCCCCCCTCCCCCCCCCCTTTGGAGTTCCTAAGCCCAAATATTAAAAAGTTTAAACATCTTGAAGGATATCAAGAGTATGGCACGCATATAGAAAGGAAAAGCCACAGATGATACAGCAGTTAGGCCTATGGCTTCAGTCAACTATTGCAATCTAAATAAAAAGATCAAAACTACCCTGAATTTACATTTCAACAATATTTTGATATTTTGAAATACGACAGGAATATGTATCAATAACAAACAAATATGTCTCCTGAATACAATTAAATAAAAAAAAACTAATTTTTTTAGCTGAAAGTAAGGAGTGACATTAAAACTTAAAACGAACAGAAATTACTCCGTATATGAAATGGGTTGTCCCCTCCGCAATCCCTCGCTCTTTACGCTAAAGCTTTTAATTGTTTTAAAAAGTAGAATTGTGGCAAAGAGTCAAACTTTAGCGTAAAGAGCGAGGGATTGCAGAGGGGACAACCCATTTCATATACGGAGTAATTTCTGTTCGTTTTAAGTTTTATTGTCGCTCCTTACTTTCAGCTAAAAAATTTTTTTTTTTTTTTATTTAATTTCTGAACGTTTTTGAATTAATGCATGTTTGGGTTTGGCTCTCCGCACATAAATTATTAAAATGAAATTTGTATATTAATTCTTTTTTTGGCTAAATGGCTTTCTCTTAGTTTTGATCAGACGATCTTGAGAAATAAGGGGTGGAGAAGGAGGCCTAGTTGCCCTCCAATTTTTCGGTTACTTAAAAAGGCAACTAGAACTTTTAGATTTTTAACGAACGTTTTTATTAGTAAAAAATATACGTAACTTAAGAATTAACTTACGTAACAAACTTTCATAATCTTATATTTTTATTATGTATACGAGGGGGTTTGTACCCTCATTAATACCTCGCTCTTTACACTAAATCGTAAGTTTTGTCCCAATTCTTTAAGAATGACCCCTGAATCAGAAAGGCCGTAGAATAAATAGTTGAAATTACAAAAAATACTTTAGAATAAAGAACGAGGTATTTATCTCCTCCTAAACACCTCGCTCTTTATGCTAAAGTATTTTTAGGACCCCTCATATGCGTAATAATCTCTGTTCGTTTTAAGTTTCAATGCTACTCCTTCCTTTCATTTGAAAAAACGTTTTCATGTTTATTTTTCATTGTTTTCTTATAGTAATGCTAGAAAATCCTGCACCCTTTTCATTGAATTTTTCTTCCCCCATGACAGATTCCTCCAAGGAAAGATCCTCCAACATAGCCTCCTCCCCTCAGCCCCACCCCCAAACAAAATAAAATCCCCCTGAAAACATCTGTACACTTCCCAATAACCATTACTATATGTAAACACTGGTCAAAGTTTGTAACTTGCAGCCCCTCCCCCAGGGATTGTGGGGGAGTAAGTCATCCCCAAAGACATAGTTATTATGGTTTTCGACTATACTGAACAAAATGGCTATCTCAAAATTTTGATTTGTTGACTTTGGGAAAAAAATTAGCGTGGGAGGGGGCCTAGATGCCCTCCAATTTTTTTGGTCACTTAAAAAGGGCACTAGAACTTTTCATTTCCGTAAGAATGAGCCCTCTTGCGACATTCTAGGACCACTTGGTCGATACGATGACCCCTGGAAAAAAAAACAACAAAAAAATAAACACGCACCCGTGATTTGTCTTCTGGCAAAGAATACAAAATTCCACATTTGTGTAGATAGGAGCTTTAAACTTCTACAGTAGGGTTCTCTGATACACTGAATCTGATGGTGTCATTTTCGTTAAGATTCTACGACTTTTAGGGGGTGTTTCCCCCTATTTTCTTAAATTAGGCAAATTTTCTCAGGCTCGTAACTTTTGATGGGTAAGACTACACTTGATGAAACTTATATATTTAAAACCAGCATTAAAATGCGATTCTTTTGCAGTTCGTTACCACGAACTGTTTGATAAAACTGCTAAAAAAAATCCAGCATTGATAAAAAATAATAGTAATTTAGCTATTAATACAAATATTTATTTGAAATATAACAAAATAGGCTTCAAAATGTTTTAGATTTTTTTTTCATTTTTTTAAGATAAAAAAAATTCCACCTCCTCTCCTCCCAGTGATGACGAAGTGCTTGTCAGTGCGACAAAGCCATCCTCATTGCTTTTTTGAGTCACTGTTATACAAACCCGTTCCAACTGTGCATAGAGATGTAGACTCATCAGTCTTCATCGTGGCACAAGGAAAACCACAACCTGGGAACTTGGAAGTTCCATTCACTCCAAACTTTACGAAATACATTTTTTGTCGTCGGAGCATTCTTTAAACTAAGTTCCGCGCCAGAGGATTTGCATTTAATAAATGCAACTTTTTCGAATAGTGAGATTTGCTGCGCCTTGATGATTTGTTACAGATCATGCCAACGACATAGTTAGCAGCTGTGTGGGTGGCTAGCAAAAAAAATAGCAGTTACCATATGCAGCATCTTTTCATACGACATTGAATGGGCAACAATCTAACATTTTTCTTCAACAAAGGCGGTGATATGTCTAGAAATTCGTATGGACAGTACCTAGAAGTCCTTACAACGCTTAAGCTATGTGAAACAATCGGAAACATAAGGTTATTAAGGCATGACCTATGTTCTATGCCAAATTTAAGAGGGAGCAAATCGTCCATAGTCAGCAAAACTCAGAATTATAAAAGTTTGAAATATGTATACAAGCCTTTCATGGTAATTAACTCTAAGTGGAGAGTAACCTTTGTTAATGGTAAAAAAAAATATAATAAAAATCTTGATAATAGTAGACGCACAAAAATTTTCATAATGGCATATAAACCAAAAAAAAAAACTTACTTTGTTGCCAAAATTTGCAAAGAGGTGTCTTTTGGGTGGGGGGCAGGAGGGGTACTTGCACTGGTTGCAGATATTTTAGGAGCGCAATATTTCAAACCAATAATTTGACAGTTATAATTACTTTTCATTTTTTTTGAAACTAGAGGGCGCTATCGGCAGTAAGTATAAGCAAATTGAATTCAAAATTTTCATTTTTTCCCATATCTTCGTCGCCATTACTTTGAAGTAAAAGTAAGTTGACCAAATTTCACCAATTTTGAATTGAACTTAAAGCAAAAAGTAATTAGACCAAGTTATAAAATTAAAAGCAACCAATTGAGACGAGATAGCTAATAATTTTGCAGAGGCTAAAGTGAGAAAAGTCAGATTTAACTAAATAGAAAATTTTGTTAATAAAATTACTTGTTAAAATTTGGTCAAAAAATGATTTGGAGACAGTGGGGAGGGGGCGAATCAAGATTTTCCCTCAAGCGTAAGAGAAACCAGGACCGCCACTGACTTTGTCCCACTTGGGGCCAAAATAACTATGTAGCAAGAATTTTATTGTATAACCTCAAATTACATAACCCCCCAGGCTTAAATACTATAGTGCCTTACAGTGTGAATACTTACCAGAATTCACAGAAATGGAAGGAGGAGATAGAAATGTATTTTCAAATCTAGATGGGTTAATCTTTTTAGCTTAAAAAAAAAAACATCTTCAATGAAAACATCAAAAAGGGGCTTTTTCGTAAAAATATAGAGTTTTAGGGGTCAGTAGGGCCCGAAGGGCTCCCTGTGTATGTATCTGCTCTGACTTTTTAGAAATCAGAAAATGATGAACTGTGGATTCCTACCACCCTCCCCTCTCTCATAAGACATTTTTTATATGATATAAAGATTTTAAATAAATAAAAAAATTACCTACCTTTTAGAGATGCCCGTCTATCAAGGATAATTTTCGCAAACCAATAGTTAGAGGGGGTAGAAAGAAGGCTCATTTAAGCAATCTTTTTTCCATGAACTGTGAATTCTAGCCACCTTCTCCTTCTAACAAGAAATCGTTCTTAGAAATAAATATCTATCAAGGGTAAATTAAAGAAACCAATAGTTAGAAGGGGTGGGGAAAAGGCCCACTAAAAAAAATGTCCAGTTTTGATACTTTTTTTGAATCGCTAAAAACGACAGACTCGAACAAAAATTAAAATCATTTAGTTTTATAGCATTTCAAAACAATAGGAAAGTATGCCCCTTTTCTAAGACCATCCTAACACCCGGTTTTTGCGTTTTTTATTATACCTGGTTCTATATTAGAAAATAACTATGAAATATAACGTATTCATTTTATTGAAACTTAAAATAGAAGATTAAGTTGAAGAAACAGGTTTTTAAATGGAAGTAAAGAGTTATATGAAGAAGTGAACCATATATGTACACCACACCATAACCATCTACCGTATACCATAAATGTGATTAGGGATAGTCCTGTCTTATTCTCTCTCTCTCTCTCTTTACGTTAACATTTGACTCAAGCTTTATTGAAAGCTTTTTAGAGCGTTTCATTTACAGAAAGTTGGTAATTACTGGCGTAATTACTCAGCACTGAAACGGAGATTTTTCTACTTCCAAAGTTTATGCATGTTAATGCCTTTTTTAAGGCACAGGTTAAACTTTAGCTTAGAGATGCAAGGTAGTGGGGCTGCAACCTTCCTTAACTTTATAGTAAATTGAGTTCATTATAATTTTTAATGTTACAACTTAGTTTCAATTAAAAACTACCTTACTCTTTAACTAACAATCCCGGTGGTCTTAAATATGTAACGATTCGTCGAACTGAAATAACCTATAAAATTTTTTATAGAAAATTTTAATATTTACTATAAAACATAAAAATAAAGTATATAAATATAAATAATAACTAAACTATAACTTAAATTAATATAAATAACATAGAAATACTATTTATTACCCATAAACAAATAACTTAAACTATAAAAATAAACTACAAATAAATAAACAACAAAAATTTAAATAAATATTATACAAAAAAAAATGTATGAAAATTTAATTTCTATGCAAGAATCAGGCGGAATCTAAGAATAGAGTTGATCATAATACAAATTAGACCAACCAATTCAGTGTGTCTAAAAGCCTTGGAATGGAGGCTACAGTTCTCTATCTACTCGAAAAATTCCTGCGTAGGTCTTTGCAGCTAATGAACACAATTTTCAGATTTTGGCAACCTTTCGATGGAAATATTATAATGTCCAACCCCCCAAATAAAATTCTTCTGCCTCCCTTTTAGCCTATAGTGTTCCTTTATGTATGAATATAATTTATTTGCGCTTAAGGTCCATAGGCCATAGGACAATATATAAAACAACCCCACTAGCCACACCTCTTCAGCCATGGCACCCGGGATAGCTTTCCCTGGCTCCCCCCATCCTTTGAGTGGTTTTGCTGATAATCACTGACTTCTGTTCTTGCCATGCCACAGCACTCCCCAGTCACGGCATTGGGGGTAGTTGACCTCGCTTGCCCCCCCTTGAACAGCTCCGATTATAATCAGCAAATTCTGTTCCTTGGAATCAACAAATTCACATTGTCGAAAATCTATTTTTACTAAATAGCTCAAACTATTAATGGCTCAAGGTTTGTCTAACTTGTAGTTTTATTGTGTCAGTAAATTTAACTCCTACCATAAATCATCTGTCTTAATAGTTATCCCTTTGTTGCTGAGTGTCTTCTTTCTTTTTATCATAAAAGTATCCAGATTTCTTGATAGTCGAAATGGAATGCAAAGTTTCTTACTTCATATGCGGCCATTTGGACTGCAAAAAAGAGTTTTTTTTACGGAAAAGTAAGGAGCACTTATTTTACACAAGGTTAAAAATTATTGTTAGTTTGGAACCTTCAAATTGAGGTTTCTCAACAGACTAATGACTTTTTACAAAACTGTTCATAGTTCCCTATAAATGTTTAGGGAATTCGACTATTTATTGGTGTTTCAATAAATTCCCTCTCCAATTGAAATAAACTCTCACCAACCTGCCCACTAGGGTGTATTAAGAAGCACAAAGTATACCTGAGACAGGGGGAGACGCATCGAATCAAGCATGCACACATGGGAGAAGAAATTGAAATTCGTGATGTAGCCCATCCCATATCTCGAGGTTTATACGATTACAAACCTCGTTTTAATCATCGCTTTATAACTATTTTACATCCATTTACAGGGATATCATTTGGGGGAGTATTTCCCTCCCCCTAATAATGTGGAGAAAAAATTATTCTATATCCCTTGCCCCTTGACTATCCGGATATGAACCCCTCTTGCCCCCCTCCAATAAAAATCCTGAAGATTCGCCCTTGTCCTTTTATGTTTATAATTATCCTTTTATAAATCTATCCTTTTATAATATCATTAGAAATAGATAGTTGCCTAAATTACACCCTATATTTTGATCAGTTCCTTTGATAATTTCCGCATTTGGCTGTCAATTGAAGCCGTCACCTTAAACAAGCCTTAATTGCCGAATAATCTTAGGTCACCCAAGGAGATTGGCTGCCACTTAAACAATCTAATCATGAGACAAATGTTTGCCGTCGGCGCCGTCACCAGTCTCTTCGTTTAGCCACTGTCAATCAACTTAACTTTGTCGGTCATAGTTGCCGTCAACCCTGTCAACAAGCGGTGGGAAGATTCTTCCTAAACAGTGCATTTAATTACTTAAAAAATATATTGTGTTATTCTTGCATTGAATCTAATATTCAATACACAGGGGGAGGTTCTTCTGACCTGTACCCCTCCCCACAAATCTTGAAATATTTTGCAATTTTACCAAAAACATTCCTATGTAATTGACTAATGCCAGTACCTCTCAGAATTGATAGCAATCGTCTGATACAATTGGTACCTGAAGCCATCCTATGAAAGACGCTATGTGTTTTTATGCTTATTGTCATATTCACTATATTAAAAACACTACTTGTCTATTATATAAAACACACTCGAGAAATGAAGTTTGGTTAATGCTAATGAAAAAAAAAATGATGATACTAGAATACTTTATTAGTAAAATTGTGAAAAATGCAACTTGGAAATATATTCCCAGAACGCAGTCTCGCACTTCCCAAAATGTTGCTTCTCGTAAAAATACTAAGTCATGGAGTGTCCATTGACGCAGTTTTTTTGTTTTGGGCAACAACCCCTTTTCCTGGAAAAATATAAACGCCTGTTCTTCGGTCCTCGGCAAATCCAAAATCTTAATTTGAACATCCATGGTGAGACACTATATTCTATCAATAGTCAAAGCAAACTAACCGTTGTCCTCAATAATCGCGGTAATAATGAACTAGGTCAATAACTGCGTTAATAATTAACTTTTCTTTGTCTTTGAGACGGCCAGCCGAAGCTCCAATTTAATAATTCACAAATGACTTACTATTTTCCTAATAAAGTATTCTATTTTCATCATATTTTATTTTCACCAAACTTCACTTCTCGAGTGCAGACGACTACCTAAGAACTGGCCATTAATACATTTAGGTATTTGTTATGTTCTTGCCCCCCTCCTCTAAAATGAATTCCCATAAACACTTCTGGAATATGCATTCAATCCATTGATAAATTGCAAAACAATAAATAGCCTAGGCAGCCGAAATCACAGAGCAAGAATCACTCCTACAAATTTTATATTTCTCCATTTTGAATTCTCACAGTTGCTGATTTGTTTTTCTCTCGTTATTTAAGTTTTTATATATGTTTCATTGAACTTTCAGAGATAGTATCCGTAATACACAAAAAAACTAGTCAAAGCGCATGCCTGGCCCTTGCAAAACATAGGATACAAAAACTTTCGCCCATCTACCTATTTCTGTTTCGTCGAACCTAGACCTAGCTATTAAAAATTTGCGTAATTAATTGGAGGATTCCAAATTCACATTACTAGCAATAATTGAAAGAGAAAATTTGGACTTTAATATTTAGACAAACTAACCGTGGAAGATCTGGAAAATATGAATAAGAGAAACAGACATTTTCTACTGATCATGTCTCACTACACTAAGAGGGGAATGGGGTCTAAACATTATGAAAATTCCTTTGCTTTACCGTATTTTTAAAAAGAGTTTTTTCAGGATTTTTGGCTTAAGCTTCTTAGGAATAAGAGGCCGAAACCAAATCAAAGCGACCAAAGACATGTAAATAAATTTTTTATAATCATTTTTTTAATATATTCTTATTTTATATATTTTATTTTAATTATTTTTCAATATATTTTTTGTAAGATTATGATAGAAATACATATTTCATGTAAATCCAAAATATTCGGCATTAATTTGGATCGCAGTTTTATTGAATTTATCAATTTTTTGTGGGTGTCTTTTTAAACGGATGGTCAGTGAGGAAAGCAATTATTTAAACAATATTAAAAATAATTTAATTTCTAAAAATTCAGGAGGGAGACCAAGACTCTCCTTTATTTCATTAAGGCTATGGAGACAGACAAACTAAAATAATCATTTGTTATAATGAAGCCAAATTAAAATTTGGAAATGTTGCATTAAAGAAAAATATTGTATATCATCGAGTACGATTCATACTACCAAAATATATCGACTTTTTCACGACCAGGAATGTTTTTCGACAGGAACTAGAGGGGGAGGTCAAGCCTGTAAGAGAAGTTGCTGAATTTCTTTCGCTGTTATTAAATACATAAACTTAGTGTCAATATTATTTCTTTTTAGTTTTACCCTCTTGCGAAATTAGGGTGAATTTTGGTTTGATTTACCGTTCTTGGTTATAATATTTTCAATTCGAATCCAGTCAAAACAGCTTACTCCTAAAGGTTCTTTATCTGCCCTGCTACAAAATGCTTTGAGCCTATTTTGAACTGTTTTTTGAACTGTTTGAAAACAGCGTCTTAATCTGTTACTGAACAATTTTTTCTCAACATGCTTCACCCTTAGAGGATATGTTTATATTAGTTTATATTATCCAAATTAAACACACACAAAAATCGAGAAATTGGATTGTTCGGATTGGTTAAATGGAAATTTATAAAACTGCATATTCTTAAAAAATTAGAAAATTGACAATTCAATTTTTTTGTGAAAAAGACCATCATATGCAGTTCTGATGTTATTGGTAGCAGCGAGTGCCAAAAAAAAAAAAAAAAAACTTGGGTGAATCGGCAAAATAAGATAGAACTGGCAGGGTGCCATAAGCCAAAACTATGTGACAGGGTGCTACTGGCACCAAACACCTAAAGAAGGTTTAGAGTTCAGAGTTTTATTTACCAATAAATACAGAATGAAAATACAATACTCTTATTACTTTCGGAAGGTGCAGTTGTCTTTAAGAATCCACAGATTGTTAATATTTGAATTTTTACGTATGAAAAGTGTTGTGAAGTTACAAAAAAAAAATTGCCTATGTTTTTCCACGATTCATAGTGGCAACAATAACGAAAATTTGGTGGTGCCCTATTTTCATGCAGGAAGAGACCCAATGTGGGTCTAGGGGATAAAAATTATTTCTTTTCTGATGACTTTGGAACTTCAAGCAATGTGTATTCAAGCATTTGAGAACAGCTGGGGAGAACTGGACGAAAAGCAAAAAAAATATACTAGTCATGGAATGAAAGATTAGTAACCTTCTAGGTTAGGCTATATAAACAAAAAACGATCAGAAATGGGGTTTTAGGCCCAAAGAATACCGATAAACAGAATGAATATTAGTAAGCTGTAGAAAAATATTGTTCAATCCCGCTTACCAGGGCTATAATGAGAGAAATGTTGAAATGGCCAGGTCATATTCAACAGATTCCTAAAGATTATCCTTTTCGGCCAACTGTCTAGGTCTAAACGACAAGCAGGTCATCCTCGATGGGATTGAGATGATGCGGTTAGGGAAAAGTATAAGGTAAATAAGGACTTCCTGGAAGAGAATAAAGATGGAGATTTTGAATGGAACGGGGCGTAGGAAGAGCGTGTGCAGTTGTGTTGACCTCAGGCACATTGGTAGTGCGGTGATTTGTTGTTAGTAGTAGTAGTAGCTTTCTTTACATGTTGTATAGAGTTTAGCTTAATTCTTTTTTTTCTGTTGATAAAGGCTTCGAGACATGAGGTTGAAATATATTCTGCTTTGTTTTAATATTGTGCCCGTTTCCTCTACATTTTATTTGTTAAATTCTGTAGACACTGATTCATTTTGGAAACCATATTTTCATTTCTTTATAATAGTTGTCATTGATACCAATACCTGGATATGATGATTTGGTCTAGATTAATTAAATTATAATAAATTACATTAGGCATAATTAGAAAAAAAACGTGTTTCTTATATTAGTTTCCGTAATTCTAACGGTGTTATCTGACATCTTTCATCAAACTTCGATACAACGTTCTAAGGCCTAGCATACTTAGGTGATGGAACCTGTTTTTCCATAATATATTTGGGTCTAAAGATGCTTAGAAGAGACTCCTTTTGAAGGTGTAGCAAACCCCTTTTTTCGATATGTAGAAATACAGGTGGCCCTCCACTTTCGACCACAATTAGTGAATGAAATCCACAAAATTTGAAAGTACAGTGAACTAAATACAAATGGACCAAAAACTGTATTTTAAAATGTTTATTTTTTAATAGTTAGACATAATCATGTTAACAAGAAGGGTTGAAGTATTTCAGGTGTTTTCTTTAAATACTTGTTGAGAGTTGGTTGAAGACAAATATTTTTCGATCCTCGGTAAAGATTTCTGTAACAGTGTATTTTATTATCCCTGCAAACCCAAAGCGTTTTTTCTGAATTTTTGAAGTTCGACACAAGGAATTGGCAGTGTTTTTGGTAAATAAACAGTGTTTTTTCTTACCAATTTTTTGCCATATCTTTGAGGCCTTAAAAAAATGTTTAGGTAAGCGATTGTTTGTTTATGACAATGAAAATATCCGAGAGTCAGTTTTGAATTCTGTAGCTCTCTTCAGAATAGTTAGGTATTCATACAAACTAGGTTATTAGCGTAGCTGATATATAAGAATAAATACGCTACAATAGCCCTTTCTGTAGTTTTCTAAATGTACTAAGAAAACTGAATCAATAAACTTCTTGAGGCCCATTCATAAAATTTTTTTATCGAAAATCACCTATCCCAATATAAATTAAATACCGAGATTTAACTGCTAACTCGTAACATTAAAAACTTGGCACAAAATTTTATAAATGGCATCATCTAATCAGGAATTTTTTTATAAAAGATCTGATTGGCTTAGATTATTGCTAGCTAATTCATCATGTTATTAAAATCTCATCGTAAATTGCCCTTCAAATACATGGTCTTCGTATTATTTTTAACAAAATCTTTGATTCTTAAACAGAGTCTAATTCTCTGGTCCAACCCAAAATTGATATGAAAGGGCCATAATTACATTTTAGGGCTAACAGGTTTTTTCAAATTTCCAAACCATCTGTAAGTTTAATATGTATAAAGGCGTATCCAGGGGGATACGATCAAAACCAAGTTCAAAGGTAACCTCAAAGGAGGTCAAAACCAAGTTTGACCTCCTCCCTTTAAAAAAAAATGCCCAACCTGCAATAAAGTAAAAAAAGGCATAGGAACAAGTCTTCTCAAAAAAGTAATCTTCGATGCATTGCTGTAAATGTGGTTCTAACATCCTAAGGTACATTTACTCACTTTTTCGGACCCACAAACCTTTGAGAGTTACGTGATTCTCCTGAAGACCCTTTTGAGTTTATTTTTTTCTTCTAGAAAAGAAGCTACATCGGGGAAGTTTCAACTCGATATATGGAGAGTGTATTTTTGTTTGCGTTTTTGCTTCTCAATCGATTAGCAAAAAATACACTTGATCATGTTGATAATTACCATTTTGTTTTTATTAAAAATTAACTACGTACAAATTTAATACCTTTTTTGATTTATTATCTTCATCGTAAAAGTATTTATTTTATAATTCTCTTAAAAAACTTACACTATATCTCCACTCACCGAAGTAAAAGACAATCATCTTTTCAGAAAACGTAGAATGAATAATTAGCGTTCAATGAAAGTCTGAAAGGAGGCCTATAGAAGTTACCCATGAAGCCCATATCCATATATCAAGTTGACTTTATTAGACACAAAATCACTCAGCCTATTTTACAACGACAATAGCAACACCAAATCGACCGCATAGCTAGGCGTGAACATTGTTAATAGAGGCGCCTAAGATTCCACTTTTCTTCTTTAATTGGTTAAGATTCGCTGCAGCTCCGCCCACTGCTATAGGATTGGTCGATTTGAGCGAATAGGGTTAAAGCTGATGAATTAGGCGCGAGAAGTGAAGTGATTCGGCTTCAGCGCTTCGAGTGTTGGACAGTGTCGCCTGGGATGGTGTTTAGAGTCTAGTTCAATGGTGTAAACTTAGTAATGCGATTCAGTGAAGAGAGTTCTATGGCTTTTCACCCTTTTTTGATGCAGAGACCTTCGGATTTTAGTGTTAGTTCTCTGCTTAACCCCCAAGGACAGTTGCCCCCAAATTTCCCGGGGCTTCCTACCCCCACTTCTATCCCAGGATTGCCCGTACCAGGTAGAATAGCATTAATATTTATAATGTTAATTACAGTCTTGTTTTTATTATACTTTAAAAGGCGTAGCAACACGTAATTTATCAACTGAGCCGTTTCAAAGTAGCCTAATATTCCTTTACAAATAGGCATATGCTAGAGTATAAATTCTTAATATCCCCATTGTAGCGGTTTAATCCCTCCTTTTATGGAGGGGGCAAGCCCACGGGAGCATAAAAACATAATTTTTTTTCCCGAAAAACTGGGGGAGACAGCTTTCCCTACACCCAGGCCTAAAACTACCACTGCAATCTTTATATTATTTATAGTTTATTTCATTCCTTTGACCACTAAAATATTGAATTAATAGTAATTATTAGCATAAGATAAAGCTTAAAGGCTTTCTTCTTTGTCTGTCAGACTAAAAGCCTTTTTAGGGTGTTAAGTGCATGTCAACTGCTATAGTTGAGAAAAATTTCAAACTCTGTCTCCTAATTTAATTATATTAAATTCCCCAAGAAAACTAATCAAATTTAGTTCTTATAAATTTGCTAAACGGTTGTATATTATCCCTTTATATGAGTCGTTGCAACAATATAAACTTAAAGAATGTATAAAAAGCAAAAATCAGTTAGTTTTTTATCTTTATCAAATTTTCCGTCGGTGGTGATGAGCTTTAAACACACTATTCCTCTTTAAACTGATTTTTTTGTAAGGGGGAGGGTGAATAAAAGTATTATCTAATTAAAAAATATCACGAATAGTTCATTTTTTATGGCACATGGTCCCAGTGATACCCCCCCCCCCCACCTCTCTATGTGTATTTTAGTGAAACCACTGAAGTCACATTTAGCTTAGGAATTTTTCTTTTAGATTATATAGATCTGGTCTCAATGTGTTACTTTGGCTACTTTGATAAATTTTGATTTTAAAAACTTGATTTAAATTAATAAACAAGTCATGCAAACATACCTAGAAAAAAACATTTGCTATATACACTGACAGATGAAATGAATTTATTAATTCATTTACCTTTAGATTCTAACTTATCAATGCTTTATATTAAACTCGTGCTAATTTTGTTGAAGCATATATTTTTCGAATATCAAAAGCGCTTGTTGCTTAAGTCATTTTTCCGAATCATATAGGGCGTGCCGAATATATTTCGTCTATCTTTAAATTTAAAGCAAGTATGCAAGTTCAGATTTAAGCCGGTGGGGCTAGAAAAACAAATTCTATGATAATTTAAATAAGAAATACCCAAGAATTGGAAAATACCCAGGATTTTTGGGGTCTGGGACATGGGACCCTCTCCCCTCCTGTGTACTCCCCTTCATCTAACCGTTCTTATATTTCTGTTTAATTCCATTGAATTTATATAAGATGGTCATACATAAAAGTCACCAAGCCTACCTTCATCAGGTACATCCTCGGCAATTCATTGTTTTTCATCTTCCGTCGGTAAAAGTTAAAACAAAATTCTGAATTTTACAACGTGATAAAATTCTGTAGACCACTATAAAATGAAGTTTTTAAAGATTTTTTGATTTGCATTATATTTTTCATATTCTTTGCCTCCCCCCTCTCTTAGACAAAATTTGAAGCATGTCTTTATCAAAGAGAACGTCCATAAAACGTGTGGCAAATAGATCTGATGTTTAAAATCCGTATATGCTTACGAAGAATCCCCATTGAACACTTTGAGGGTCTCGCACCCTCTTTGCTCAATTTAGGAACTTCTTATCTAAGGCAATACATTAGGAATTCCACTCTACTCTAAGTTAAGAAATAATCTAAGTGGTGTAGGTAAGATAAAAGTCAGGGAACTCGAACCATTAGCCCCCTCCCTCTGCTTTGCCAATAAGTCATACTTCCTCCGAACGTGGGAGGATCTTTCCATGGAGGAATTTATCATGAGGGAAGAGAAAATCCATGCAGAGTTTTCTAGCATTATTTAAAATAAGCAATGAGAAAATAAATATCTTTTTTTTCAACTGGAAGTAATGAACAGCATTAAAACTTAAAACGAACAGAAAATATTACGTATATAAGGGAGTTAGTCTCCTCCACAATACCTTGCTCTTTACGCTAAAGTGTTTTTTAGTAATTTCAACTATTTATTCTACGGCCTTTGTGGTTCAGGGGTCATTCTTACAGAATTGGAACAAAATTTAAGCTCTAGTGTAAAGAGCGAGGTATTGACGAGGGGGTGAACCCCTTCATATACGTAATAAAAATAAACGAATATAGAAGTTCATTATGTAAGTTAATTTGTAAGTTACGTAGATTTATTACTAACAAAAACGTTCATAAAAAATAAAAATTCTAGTTGCATTTTTACGTAACCAACAATGGGAGGGCATCTAGGCCTTCTCCCCCTTTGTTTTTTCAAAATCGTCTAATCAAAACTATGAGACAGCTTTTTAGCAAAAAAAAATTAATGTGTAAATTTCGTTTAAATTATTCATTTGCGGTGATCCAAAATCAAAATGCATTAGTTCAAAACCGTTCAGAAATTAAATAAAAAAAAAAAACACGTTTTTAACTGCAAGTAAAGAGCGACATTAAAACTTAAAACGAACAGAAATTGTTCCGTATATGGAAGGGGTTACTCCTACTACTATATAGGGGTTACTTCCGTGTATAAGGGGCACTCCTTACTTGCAGTTAAAAAAAAAACTTGTTTTTTTGTTTAATAAAGATAAACGAATGAAAAACGGCTACTGTATCTGATTTATTTACATATAATTACATTTTAATGGTAATGATAATGCAAAGATGATCTGTAATATATGGTTCATGTTTTTTAAATAATATTTTTGAGAAAAAATCTAGTGCTGAAACAAAGATTTAGGAATTTCATTTAAGTTGGATGTGGCACATTTGGGGAGGGGGCACAATTCTAAAAAAAATACAGAATAAGAAGGAAGAATTATAAAATATTCAGATTCGGGATTGCAAGGGATAACTCCCTCATCGTGAATTTATCTGTGTCTAGGTTAAATTTTGAAATGTAAAATATAGGCTATATTCCTTAAGGAAATATATTATGTTTGTTTTGTTTTCTGTAAAACAGTTATTGACATTGAACAGATATAAAATTTAACTAGATATTTTAACTGGATATATCCAGTTAAATTTTATATCTGTTCACTGTCAATAAAAAGGTTTCATCCCTATTTTGAACCGTTTTACTTCCGTCATGGAAAGGCAGTGTGGTCTTCGAAGTTATCTTTGTTTTCTGTTAAATTGTATTCAATGTCAAAAGTGACCTACAATATAGATACTGTTTAGTAAATATCTTTTTCCAACAACTTGCTTTAATACCAAAATCTTTGGTATTACTATAAGTTTGGTCTGTTCAAGCCATGATAAAACTGTCTCACCAGTCATCAACTAGCAGTAGTCTACAAAGTCTATTTTAACTTCAACTGATTTTTATGAATTCTGGTCAGTAACTCTATCATTTTAATGGTGCTAGTCCGGCCATGTGCCCAAAGGGAGGGGATTAGGGCTTATATTCTTTCCCAGGGAGCAATATTTTTCCTTGATTTCTCAAATTTATTTTATAACTTGAATTTTCTTGTAATCTTAATCCCCCCCCCTAAAACCAAAATCCTGGGCATGTGTTTATTCGGCATGATAAGCTATTTAAAACAAAGTCAGTATCACCATTAGCCTAGGGTACAATTCAGCCACCACAGTTTTTTTTTTTTTTTCTTTACTTGGGAAATCCCTAAAGGTCAATGGTTGTTCTATATTACAACATATTTTATTATTGCTTTATATTAGAACCCGTTTATATTTTGTTTCTTCCTTATGATTGCTTTAATAGCCTTGCTCATCAAATCATACAACAGCATTTAAAAGTAGTTCTTTCCAGCTATGTTGCATAACCATACCCGCTTTTAAAAGGTGGTTTATAAGCTTTTACATTTTTTTTTTGTATAACAAAGCAACATGGTTTGTTTTCAGGGTGGCTTCGAAGTAATTATGCCACAGAAGGAAAATAATCATTTTTACTCTAATTACTGCTTCCAAACAAGCTGAGGTGTAAATCAGCCTTAAGATGACAACAAAGTAGTATCCAGAGTGGGCTTGGGGTCTGAAACCCCTTTAATATCCCACATCTTGCTTTCACTATTAATGATCATTATCAAATATATTTATTTTTATTATTTTTTATTATTACTATTGAGCCTCCGCCGAAAAAAAAAATCCAGCGCGTTTTTTCGCTTACCTGGACTTCCCCTTGCAAGTTGTTATGTTTAATGTAACTGGTGTAGGGACATCGTCTTTGTCTTTGATCTGTAAGAATATTTGTCAAGTTCGAAAACGTGCAGAAATTTGTTTGAGGAGGGGGTATGAAAATTGGCAAATTTATAACGATGAAAAATATGGAAAACGTTAACACCTATAATAACCAATATAACAACGTTCACAATACATAAACACCTATAACAACAAATACCCTTATATTTTTTGCCAAATTACAATATATATATATATATATATATATATATATATATATATATATATATATATATATATATATATATATATATATACAATTTCTTTTTCTTAGGTACAGTTGAATACTAGACTAGAGTGTTAAAAATTTGACAACGTAGAAAATGGATAGAATAATTTTAGGAAAATAGTTTGTGATATCACTGATACTGTGTTAGGGAAGAAAGTTAGAGATACACCTAAGAGTATTAGTGAAATTGCTTTTGTTTAATTGAGAGGAGGAGGGGCTTGTACCGGAATTATTTAAGTGATAGATTATATGAAAATGAGAAGAATATAAAGAAAGCGGAGAAAGCATGCAAATATGAATTAAGGAGGTGTGAAGTAGAGGCCTTGGATAAAACTGTCAAATATCTAGAATATGCAACCAGACGGTATAACAGTAAAATCTTGTACTGGCATGTTAATAAATTGAGAGGGATTAGTCAATCTGGACTTGTTCCAGTTAAAGATAGGAACGGGGCTACCATTTTAGATTTTGTAGTTGAAGGCCATATCTAAAATCAGGTTCGAAGACCACGTTGATTGGACTTACAAAAAAAAAAAAAAATTAAACACAAATAATCCACAAGACTCGAAACTGAAATGCTGCAATAATCGTAATCCATCAAAAAATGAAAATTATATTTCGTGAATTCTGACGCTCAAAATGAAAAACGAGAAACCCAATAGTGCATTCTAGTATCGGAAAACAAAAATGTAAAAGTGTAATGTGGTACTCGACTAAACGTTTCAAATTTTGGGATGCAAAGGCTTAAAAATGTATTGAAAAGTAACAGAATTGGGCATTCTTTGGATCTCATAGCTAAAATTATTATAAATAAATGGCTAAAAAGAATATACAATATGAATAAATAAAATGTATATATTGTTGCAAGGCTCTGTATACGTTAATTTATGAATATTGGAATTTATATTAAATTTAATTACAAAACCTAAGTTACATTTATTACCTTTCTTATTCATATTTTTTTGTCTTATATTTTACGTTTCATCTGCCCCCGGGGAAGTACTCTCTTTTAAGGCATTTATTTCATTCATTATAATATTATTTTTTTTAAGTTCTTTTTATTATTTCCTCATAATCTCTACCTTGAACTGAATCTTCTTCAATCATTCCATATATTCTCTATTGCTTATATAAATCTCATATCTTTCAATGAGATAAAGCAGTTATCTAATATAAACACAGTAGTTTTAGATCGAGTGTTTGCAATATAAGTCGAAGAAGATTTGAACACGATTTGCTAACGTTTTCTTTGAAAATATTGACTTTCGATAAAAAGAAAAAAATATCAATCAAAGCTTGGCACAAAAACAATGGAACAAAAAGATGAAAGGAACAAGTTAAATTGGAAAAAATGGAGTTTACAGCATTAAGCGTATTGATTAGGGCTAAAGACAGTTGATACAATACAGTTAAACGTGGCTGAAGGCAGCTGGCTGATTTGGTGCTACTGAAGACTGTGTAGTTGACACTATTTTGAAGCAAAGAATACGTTTTTACTTACCAGGCAAATCGAAGTGGCCATGAAATTTAACGGTCGAACAAAGAAGCTTATGTGATTAAAAACAGGAAAAATATTGTCTTTTCACCCTATGCTATTAAATATTTCAGTATTACAAAAGGTACATTTGTTCGGTTGGTAAGAGTTTGTAAATGCCATGTGGTGACCAAGTAAAACTTGATAGGTTTATAAACCCTGTAAGCAAAATAATTTAGAGGCATCATATATGGTTTGTTACTCGTTATTGGGAGCAAAATATTTAACAAGACAAATAAAAGTCACCTTATCTGTATTTAACTCAATGATGCCTGTATTTAAAACATGCCTTGACACGGTAGAGTGATGGTGGAATCCCCCACAATTGGTCGGAAAGACCGTCAGGGAAAAATCTCGAAAATTGTGGTCTATCGCTAAAACTCGGTGTTCCATAGGACCCAAGAGTTCCGTAGATTTTGACGGTTGGTCTTACTACTTGACGTAGATTTTGACGGGTTAGGTTGGTTTCGTAGATTGCTTAGTGTTGGTTTTCATGTTTCACAATGAAGCTTATAGCTTAATTCGCGTGGAGTCCGTATTTGTCTTGATCTATCTTCAAAGTATCATAATATACATGCATCGCAATTTCACATAGAAAAAAGAGAGATTGCTGTCCTACACTTCCATAATAAAGCGTGTGCTTCAATTCTAGTGGCTTATTTTTTTTATACGTTTTTGACAGCCAATCATATCATTCATTAAGAGTATACCAGAGAGAGGAGCTAAATAATTCCCCCTCCCTTATACCCATTGTTGCTATTTTAAATTTTGAGTCAATAAAAAACACAAAATCTTATTGACTCTTTGGAATAATATTTTGAGCCAATATAAGGGACAAAGTGTGTTTGAGTTACAAATATTTTTAAGGCAAACTCTTTACTTTTCTATCCCAAATCTTTGTACTTAATCCGTTGGAATTTGGGTAAGCAAAAGGTTTACAAGCAACATTGTTGCGTTAAGTAACGTCCGCATCAGAACTCTCCTCCATGTCTTAGTTGTAAAAAGAATGAACTATTAAATCAAGAGGGGGTTTGGCCGAAACCCTAACAAATATGAAGATTTTGTGGTTTGTTCCATGATTTTTTCATTAAGTTCACCTGGGCTACACACACCCCGAGTAGTTCTTGTGTACGTCCTTGTTGTAGCATTTCAGTTTGTGTTTTTCGTAGTTGTCACAACAAGATGTTACAATTTGTAAATTAAATGCTTTTCAGGTCCAATGGGTTATCCTGCATCTTTACTGGGTCCAAAGTTTCCCCACCCATATACTACAGCAGAGGATGTCCTAGCTTCTGCTGCAGCGCATTTGCGAGGTCCTTTAAGATCGTTGCCTCCGGAAGATGACGGAGTTACAGACGACCCGAAAGTGAGCCTTGAATCAAAAGAATTGTGGGAGCGATTTCATAATCTTGGAACTGAAATGGTTATCACAAAGTCTGGAAGGTAACCTTGATAGTTGGCTATTGTAGTACGAGGGATGGAGATATGATTCTAAGAGCCCTTGTGGGGGGGGGGGGATTTGAAACTTTCTAAATTGTTGATTGTTCAATCTGGTTCAATCTAGACCGGCTACGCTTTTGCTTGGAACGGTTTTGATTTTGCAGGAATGTTAAAGAATCCAACAATTGCCTTTAAATGTAATTTGTCACATTAAATATTACACTGTATTACCGGTGAATAATTGAATATAACCTTCAAAACATAATTCCAAATTTCCATGCCAAGGAATGATGATAGTGCTTGCCATCCTCCCATGTCTTCTGACCTCAGAACGGTGGTTACACTAAGTTCTCTTAAGAATGTGGCTTTAAGTGATGTTTGGGTGATGAGTGATAACTACTGAGGTTCTGTAAAGAAAAATGTTTTCATTACTGCATGAAAAATTTCAAACAAACAGCAAAGAGAGATAAAACTCCACAAAAAAACCTCAAACGAGACTGCGGCCAGTAAAGAGAAAAGATATGAAAGACTAAAATAATGCGGATATTTCGCCTGTATCTAAACTAGGCGTCCTCAGCACACGATAAAAAAAAAACCACTAAACTAAAAACAAATAAAACCACCACCAATAATAATAAATGCAATTGTCGCTACTGATCCATGCAGGGACCAGTATTTTTTTTCTCGTTGAAGTAACTCTAATAGCTTCTTTTTCCTAGGTTGATCAGTAGCGACGATTATATTTATTAATTATTGGTGGTGGTCTTATTTGTTTTTTGTCTAGTGTTTTTTCTCTGTGCCGAGGATGCCTAGCTTAGATACAGGCGAAATATCAGCGTTATTTTAGTCTTTCATCTCTTTTCTCTCTACTGGCCGCAGTCTCGTTTGAGGTTTCTTTTTGTGGAGTTTTATCTCTTCTTGTTGTATGTTTTCATGTCTGGCCAGTTTGGCTTAAGAACTTTCAAAAATATCAAATTGTAGAATCACAAAAACGAAAGCCTCTGATTTTAGCTTTTCATTGATTAAATATGAATACTTGCAGGCCTCTTTAATTATTTTCTTTTTTAATAAGTTTGAAACTATGAATCATTAACACTGGGTAAACAAAAAAAAAAATGGTGCAATAAAGCGTCTTGCGGAAATTTTGATTAATTCCCATAAAATAGCGTACTTTATGTTTGGAAAAAGCATGAAGTTTATTTTTAAATCTGTACGTATGTGGGGAAAACTAATGCCTCCAAAACCTCCGAATCAAAGTCACAAACAATTTTATTTGAACCGTTATTTTTAATAGCTAGTAAATGAACGTTGATAACATGAACCTAGAATTTGCAAACGTTCACCATTATGATTGACGTGGGCTGATGTCTGGAGGTGCCAGGATTCAACCAAAACATTGATTTGTCGCTGCGGGGTTCAACACATAACAATAACAAGGTGAACGAATTTTAATATCAAACTGCAAATATGCAATTGCTGTCAAGTCTACATAACGCTTTGACTTGAACCTGATTCCGTATCCACATTTTCATTTTCAAAACAAACTTAAACTTTTTCTTTAAAATACGCATTATATTCATATAACGTTATTTTTGCATAATTTTAAGTATAAGTTGTAATATAGTTCAGTCATTATGTCTAACTTCTAGCAAGAGATTGAAATTCTTTTTATAATATCGGCCTTTTTTAAAATAAATCTTTGCAATTAATACACACATTTAAACATATGGTCACTGCTAAATACTAATTAAAAATTTAAATAAATACAATCATAATCGTTGCTTTAGTTGCGACTATGTTATAACCCCTCTTACATGTCCTTTTTGTAATATATCAATTTTATCCAGTTCCAATTAATTTTGGGATTCCTAGACAAAACGTGAAAAAGCCAGTATATCAAGAAAAAAAGGAAAGATTCTTTGCCCTTCTAATTTTCAGAGTCAGAAATCTCCTGTCCAAAAGTCAAATCACATTTAACAAATTTATTTTTAATGATATATAATTTTCTTGGTCGATTGTTGAAACCTTATAAGTTGCCAGATTTTTCGGTTTTTCTCTATTTCATAAGATACACCAAAATATTTTTCTATTGTTAAAAACTTAAAGCTAAATTGCTCAAACCTTATTTGTTTACTTAATATGTTTTGATTTTCAGCTGCCAGAATTTCCCTGGAAGTATTCAAGCAATGAAAGCGGTATCGTAAATTCGCAGTAAATTCCGATATGTCATCCGTGCATCTTTGCTAGTCTGCTGTATTTTACAAACGATATGGATTTCTCTTGTAGTATGCAACAATAGAGAGGGGGATATTATTTTCCTGACACGGGGTACTCTAGACAAAAGAGATCTGGTCGCTAAAAGAATGCCGCGGCCACAGATTAATAGGTACCCGCATCTCACTTAAATCTGCTTGAATCTCATACCGCCCGTTTTTCCATTTGAACAGTTATGCAAATGCTAATTCGCAAAGTTAGAAAATTGGCAAACGAACAGTTTTTCATGTTAATATTATTTTTTGCTCCACTTACCCACTCGCAGGTTTTTCACTCAAACCTGCTCTCCCCTCCCTATAAACTTCAACTATATCGTTGACTGAGGTAATCTTGTACAGATGGTGTTTCAGTAGTGGCGCTAGTGTACACTCTGAAACTACATTAGCTCTATTTGTTTAAATCATTAAGGAAGGAATTAACGTAGTCAAATAATTTTTCTTATAATTTACTCTGTCAAACCATCAAAAAATCTTTAATTTAATCGTGCCCTATTTCTGACTTTGGAAAATAGGTTTATCCAAATTATTTACCTGGACAAAGTCATGATGATGTTTTATTTGAGCTCTTTTTCTTACCACCCACACAGTTTTGCAAGCAAAACAAAAATTAAGGTTTGTCAAATAAGATAAATGATGCAAGGCACTTCACAGGAATCTACTCGAGGGGGAGGGGAAGTCATCAAATAGGAACAAAAAGGTGAGTTGACGATGTGTGCAAAATTTTTTGGAATATACATTTTTGATGCGTTATAAAGTTTTTTTTGTTGTAATCCCCTCCCCCCAGCAAGAATTCTGGATACGGTCTTGCTAATATTAAACTGATTCCGGGAGGCTTGACCTTCTAGATACGACCCTATCAATATGCTCTTCATTCAAGGTGTGTTTCTTCGGGGATGAGACATATCAATTTTTCTTTAGGAATGCTGTTTCTTTGTTTCCGTAGGGGGGTGATGGGATGGTATTTTCTATTAGATTTCAATGCTTAAAAATCCACTTTTTAGCAAGATTATTGAGAATTTGCATTGTTTAACAAGCTTTTGCAAGAGTTTTCGGTGAGAGGGGGAGGAGTAATCTTTTTATCTAACCTTCTTTGATGGTATACTTCTCCTCTAATCTTGAATATCTTATCAAAAGGTATTAAATAAATTATAGCATGTAGTCTAGACATATTTTGAATATTGTCGGGTTTATTTAGCTAAACTGCTCGATGTAAAAAAAAATACCAAAAAAGTTTACAGAGAAAGTTCTTTAATTAGGGACACAAGAAAAGCACCTATGGATTAAAAAAGATACAATCAATTGTCAAGTGTTGCTGCTGTACAAGTGTTCCTTCATTAGAAGAGAGTGGGGTCTAGAGTCTGTAAAAATTAAACCCTGCATGCCGAAACTACAGGTGTTCAAAACAATCTTAGAAAGATTTAAGGCTAACGACCAGAGAATGCATACCCCAAGCAAGGCTGTATCCAGGAGAGGGTGTTACTGGATTTGCCCCACCCCATAAAAACACACATACCCCCCTCCTCCTCCCAGACAAAAATCCTGAATACATCATTGACCCTGGGTGATATTTTATTTACCTGAATGTTAAGGAAAATGTGTTCCATCGTCAGTATATTGAGGAAAGTACAAACCCCAAAGTTCAAATATCAGTTGTGCTAAGATGAATGCAACTAAATAATTAGGATGTTTAAATTAGGTATATTTGGTCACGTACATAGGCTTCCAGCTCATGCCCACCTCCAAAAATTATACGCTTCTCAGTAATTTACCTATTTTCGCTTTTTTAGTTTCACCTCCCCCCCCCCTCCTGCGTCAAAATGAAATTCCTTGTAAATGCCAGCAAGTACACTTAAGAAAAATCTTGTAATGAGTTTGGTCACCGAAACCAATTTTGCAACAATTTTTGGAAAAAGTAAATAAAATTTTTTCTGAAATCAACTAGTAAAAATGGCTTCTAATTAAAAAAGTCAAATTTCTAGTTATATTGATTTAGTAATTTTACAGTAATTGTAAGTTGAAAAAATTCGAGGACCTATTAACGAGACGGTGTCATGCATTACGGCTATGAATTTATTTAAGGTTTCGCGTAGCTTATCTTCTTTTCAAATTTCCCTGTTTTTGCAATCTTCGTCATTTTTGTTTCTTTTCTGCTTATATCAGACAATTTCCGAGGAATTTATTTAAAAGGCACGAGGGTAACTTAAAAAAAAATGCAAAATCTGGCGAATTAAATCGAAAATATTAGACACAATGGGACAAGTTTTGAAAATCTATGATTTTGTAGGATAAGCTGAAGTAGAACTTACCCCCTTCACTGCTTCCATGTCTGGCTCATTTAATAGTGATTCGGCCCTGAAGAAATCAACCTCGTGTTTTGTTTAGAATTTATATGCGTAAAGCTCGATACAATGCTGGATACATGTCACATAGACGCCTTAAAATTTTTCTGGTTGAGGCAATTTTAGTGAGAAATGTATTGACTTATTTGTGGGATTATTTTCTTCACCCTTAATACTCAGCCTATCATTTATGGAATAAGGTAACGAGATGCATACTTTTTCCGACTCAATAACAAAGCTGTCGCTTATCAGTACATACCCGTCAGCCCGAGAATTATCCGACGCCAAAGATATACCTATGTTTACCATGTCAGCATGAAGGCTATCATTATAAGTCTAAGCCCCCTGTGTCACTACCCCTCCTTTTGTCTCGCATGTTAAAAGAATCACAGACCCGTGAAACAGTTAACTATTGAGGGGGCAAGAAGATGACCCCCGCTTGGCCTGTGGGTGATGCTACTATTTCCTGGATTAGTCCATCTGTCTCCACTAGTTTACCTACTGGACTATTAATTCCTCCTTTATGGGTACTCAGTTGGATATTTTGATCTGATGCATTTTTAATTAAATTTCTTTATACAAATATAATGTGTTTGTAAGAAAATTATTTGTAATCTTGTTTATTTTTATTATTTCATAATTATGTTTTGAATTTTTAGGCAAAGAGTAAAAAAGTGAGTTTAGTTTTTTTTTTTTTTTAACTTTGAACCACTAAAAAAACAAAGGGCCAACTTCCATATAGTAATTCATATTTCGATAGTAATCGCAGTCTTTATACATACGTACACACACACATATATATATATATATATATATATATATATATATATATATATATATATATATATATATATATATATATATATATATATATATATATATATATAATTTGATCGTAAGAAGTTTTGTTTTCTGGGGTTTCGTCTAGAAGGCATAAGGGTATGGGCGCAGTGTGCTCTTCTCATCCCCTCTCCCGGATTCGTAAATTTTCTTGAATTTCCTGAACTTTATTTAGCATCGCAAAAAAAAATATCATCTACACACATATCTAACCCTAGTCAGTAGTCTCCATCTTTACATGCGTAAATAGGTCTGAGTGTTTTCATCTATTTCTTCAAACTAAGCTTCATGTTTTCGTTTAAATGTTGCTTTCAGAAAGATTTGATCCGACGGAGATGCTATTTGGGAAAATGAGAGATCTGGATTTGGAATTTTTTTTGTATTCCTATTTTTTTTTAAATTGAAAAAAAATCCTCACACCTCCTACATTTTTGTGAATTGGGCTCCCTGTAATCTGACCTTGAGTAAAATCAGCTTCTTATCCTGGCCTTAAAGACTAATATTAAAATTTTATTTTTGTGAAACTGATAACAATTTCAGAAAATTTTCAAATAATAAGCTGTCATTGAGCATAAAGAAGTACTCCTTAAGGAAAACCCCCCAATAGAAGTTTAAAAATGCGGTAGGTTACTTATCAACTCCAGGTGGAAAACAAATATTTGATTCAATCCTTTTACTGAACTCAATACTTTGGGCACATAACACAGGTTAATTTTCAAATTAAACCTTTTTTGGGAGGGGGGGCGGGAGGTGCAGCAGTGTCACATAGTTTTTATACCATCATTTCAGATTATTTCCTTCTCTCAACGCATTTCTTTTTATTCTTGAGGAGATCATGAACCCGCTGGCCAAATCCCACATAAGGTGTCTTTTCTATGCACTTTTTTTTAAAATGCCTTCCGTCTTGCTGTAGTGTAATATTTTCATGTCTTGGAATCGGACGGTAATTATCTAAGCTAAGTCCCTTGCTGAGACGATGGAGACCCATTTCCTTAAATTTGACTATGGTTGTTTAACAATTGGAACCAGGGACAATTCATTGAATTTCAAAAATACCAAAGATGTGTTTTCTAATCGGATTTCTTTCTCAATTTAAAGAGGGTCCATTGTAACTTTTTTCCTATTATTGCATTAAGCTAAGACGTTTATTGTGAAAATATATGTCATGACGAGGGACTGTTAACTTCCCGTCACAAGTCCACAGGACGGGACACTTTCAACCTTGCATTGGTCTCTTCCTACGATTTTGCAATTGCCGTCTACCAATCCGTCTTGAGATCTATGTTCTTTCCTTTGGTTCTACCTCCTACATTAGGTGCACGAGAACCACCAAAATTTATAACCCCTTGTGCCATCGGCGCTTTAAACCGTTACAAAACAATAGCTCTAAGCCCATCTCTGTCAACAACCACTTGAGTTCGTCGCGGGGTCTTAATCCCTAAGCCCATCTGCCCATTCTCACTACGAGTGTTGGTATTAATTTCTTCTACAGTAGGATGCTACTACGACAAAGAGACCGAAGGCTTTTGTAGGCTGAGGGATATTTTCGGATGGAGGCTTAAGTTCAAATATGTGTTGACTGTCGCTGAAAGGTAAGCATTCATGTGGAAGAAGAGAGCTTTTATAACGGAGGCGACAGTATCACGCCTTAATGGGTAGCCAGATATTATCGCTTTTAAGTACTGAGATATCAAATATAAATCTAAAAGGATTGACTAAGTTTTTACGGTCTACCGAGTCGAGCCAAGTTTTCCGACAATAAATTTTGGTTTTTAATTTTATTGTTTTTAAGCCAGGGAAATTAAGGGGGCGGTCAAGCTAAATACTAAGGCTTATAACTGCCAGATTCCGTCCAGGATTTTTAAATTGTGTCTTCTCCAATATGAAAAAAGTGGGAAGTGACGGGAATATTCCTCTTTTTACTCAAATCGAGATCTTTAACATTCTTTTTTTTATTTGCTAATAATGACCAGATATCTTTCAATTTCCTAGGAATAAAACCCTATACCCGTATCCCTTCTGATAAATAGGGAGGGCGAAACCCATCATTTTCATCTTGCAGCGCAGAAATTTGGGCGATTTGAAATTTTTTCGACTTGTTACACCATTTGGATTGTTCAAAAAAGTCCCTTCATCTCATAGGCTATTTCAGGGTTAGTAGGTGAACACAAAAACCATTATTTTATTAATCAAAAATCAAGAACCTTGAAAATATTCAGCTTCTATCCTGACTTACTAAGGTTTGTTCAATTACAACCCTGAAATAAAAGTGTCTTATCAGCGTAAAGGAGTTGAATACTTCACGCACATGTACCCTTGTGTGCACGCGGATGAAGAGCACATGAAGCGTTAATTTATTAACTTAATAGTATTTTTGAAAATGAATTACCTGTTTGATTTATAATTACCAATTTTTCGTGCTAGTTATATGAAACTTTGGTTAACATGTGTTAAGATGTTCTAGCATTTCGAACAAGACTGCCAAAGGTCTTCCCAATTCAACAGCAGAAACTCAAACAGTTTTAACCTATATAGAAAATAGCTTAATCGGATTGTCATACTTGTTCCGAGTCATTGGCAGTTATAAGCAAGGTTCGTTTCCTGGCACTAATCCCTCACAAGGAATAAATTGAAGACCTTGTCTCAATTGCGGAATTACATACTGTTCTCATTGTGGGCGAGCCAAGACTGAGCGATGTCTTAGGAACTATTGACCGGATTTTAGGAGGGATACTAGGCTTTGATCTTGGGATCTCTGTTCATGAAGTACTATATCCTCTTCATCTTCTCCTCACCTTTACTGTGAAATAATATGATTGAATCCTAACAAAAGAGCTGAAAATCTCTAAGGCTGTCTTGAAAAAAAAGTGATTCTGCCTGGTAAATACAAGAGCTTTATTTTCTCTTATGGATGGAAAGAAAACCAGTTCTCCTCTAACATAGGCTCATAATTTCCTGTTATGGAAATTGACAGTTTAATAAAATAATAATATGCGGCAAATGTATAATTTCTAAGTCTACCAGAAATGTAGGCTGCAACAAAATAAGGGTGTGCTGCTCAGTTAGATATTTCCTCAACGTTGTATTCAAAGAGCCATCTATTTGGCCCAAATTCGTTAAAAATCCCGTGTTTGATAGCTTTTCATTTGACCTCTTTCTTATTTCAATTGCAAAATTTTTAAAAAATCTTTATTTTTCCAAAAGGTTAAAAACAAATGTGAATAATCCCATTTATCTTTTTAAGGCAAATGTTCCCCCAGATGAAGTTCAGGGTATCAGGACTAGACCCAAAGGCAAAATATATCCTTTTGCTTGATATTGTCGCAGCTGATGATTATCGATATAAATTTCATAACAGGTAAGTAAAATAAATTACACTAAGCTAAAAGGTTTGTCACCAGAATAAAACCATTTCACCAGTGAAACTTTGTTTCATTGTGTTTTTTTTTGTTGGGGGGGGGAGAGGCTCCGGTAGGTGGTCCACCAATGATATATACCGTGCGCTGGCAAATTAGATGAAAAAGTTTCTTATATCAATTTAATAAATTTTTAAGTTATTTTAAATAAATTATTTAAATTCAAAATCGATTTTATACCGATTAGAAGTATACTACTTTGAAATGCTTTAAATGTAGTTGTTAAAGAATGAAATTGTTAATTATCGTTTGTATATCATGTCTGGTATTTTTCTGGGTCGTTAAAGTAGGATTTTCTGTGTGAATTGTTCTATAATCAATTATATTGTTCTAATGTCGTTTTTCCAAAAAGACATTTTATTGTTATTAAGTAAGTATATAAGTAGGCTAAGTAAGGAAGCTATAGATAAGTTTATATATTGATTTATAATATAAATGAAAATAAAATAAATACAAAAATCATATTTTTATTTAGGTACGTATATTTGGTCCAAGTATCCTTCGTAATCACGTAGTTTTCACGATTTTACGTATAATGACGAGTATTTTCTAAAGTATGTTTTAAAACTGAGATTTAAGTATATTTTAAAATTGCCTGTCATAATTACTTACAAACAAATTAATTGATTGGTTTATTCGCAAGTCATTTATTCCATGGGTATGCCGTTTTTGGACGGACAAATGGACCCGCCTCTTAAAGCTTGATCGGTTCTCCTGTATTTTGTATGAAATTATAAGCGAGTATTAAAAAAAATAAATGAAAATTTGAATTTCAGATGATTGGTTCTTCTGTTTGAAGTTTTAAGCCACTAAAATGATCTAAAATTTTGTGAGTCAAAAGATTTCCATCTGTAGCCAAAGGAATCGTCCCCGAATGGGATGGGACGACGTCATAAGGAAGGATTTAGAAGAAAATTGAAGTTCATGGGAGGGGGCGAAGAGTGAAGAGGGATTGAGGTGGAGGAGGAGCGAGCGCAATTATGTTGGTTTCAGGTCGCGGGCTCATGGAGTGCCTTGTTATATTAGTAGTAGCAGTAGTAGCCTCCCTTCTTTTACGTTATTTCCATGAGTTTTCCTTTTTCTGTTATTCTTCCAGGGTTTGTGGGCGACATTGATCATCTTAATTAATCTTTTCTTGATTCCTTTGTATTTTCTGATCTATTAAAACAAAAATTGTCCTTACTAAAAATGTCCCATGTGTGGTCATTTCCTTGTGTGATGAGGTTTCATATATTTGACATTAAGATCTGTAATGCTCTTGTAACGTGAGATTTTGGAGCCCAGCTTTTAGATCGAAGGAGTATATCGCAAACATTAAAACTTTATTCTGGCACGAACACTGCGTCGAACGTTTGGACACAAACCCTTGGTAATCACGAAGTTTTAATGATTTCATATTTACTTACGTTTTATCTCATTCTATTATTTTTTTTTTCTTTTAATTTGACCTCCCTTCCTCTCTAAGGACTTCTACCTCCTTCTCCTAAGGACCCTACCTCCTCCAAAGTGTATTATTCTTAAAAAAAATTATTTTGAAGATAGAAAATTTGGATGTAGTGAATTCAAAGCATTCAGAACTCTATTTTAAGCAGTCCAAATGTGGTAAAACAGTTTTAGATTCGTTAGGCTATGCATTTTAGTCTAAAGTGCAATTTTCTTACGAGTTAGAGCAACTGACTTTTCAGCCCTGAAGTAAGGAACGACTTTTGACTTATAAACAAAGATGTCGACAAATTGGCAATATTTATCTGTGAACGTATAAACACGTTAATTAGACAACCGATTCTTCATGTGACTCTTAACAGTATCAGCTCCTGGGAAAGTTTTTATCATTAAGGGTAAACTTTAATCGATAACTATGTACAATCTAATTAATATTCTAAGCATGAAGTTGAAAATTTCAATGTAATTATCAATTAGTAGCTTCTTCAACAAGGTTGACCATACCAACGAATGGGTATTTAGCGGAAGTGGATAGTATTTACTTGTGGTAAATGGTTTCATTTTTGGCACTCCTATGGTAATCTTGTGGTAACTGATTCGGCAAAGAATTGTACATGTGAAGGCGATGGGACTCACACGCAGATGGAAAATATCACTCTTGAATAGCTATAATGTAAATATTGAACTTAGTAAGTGGCTCTAATTACCATGAAAGGAAGCGTTAAATTGAAACTGATGATCTTCGATTTAACACGCAAAGCCTATTTATCTACAATTTTATTTCATTTTTTTTAGCATTGATATTTAACCATGCATTATGGACAAAACCTTATAAAATGAACATGTTCATATACTGTACTGAATTTGTTTAAGGATTATAAGGGGGCAACCAGGAGGAGGCAGGGGTTTAGGGTTCAAAAACTCGAAAAATTTGAAGAATTACTTTAAAAATCTTTCACTTTCGTAACGACAAGAAGAGCTTCTTTCAGTAGTTGACCCTGTCTCTTGCCCAATGGTATAACTTTTGAATCATAATCTTCAAATCAAAAGTGTTTACTATGAGCTGAAAATGTTCGATATCTTGTTTAAACTTTTTTCCGTTATTTTTTATCATTCTTAAGCTAAAGAATATCTATAATCATTTTTAAGCCCTCAAGTCTATACTGCTAGAGTGGCCTTGTTTCACGCCAGGATAGTTATTCAGTTCTACAGGTTCCTACAATTTCAGGGATCACTACCTATTTATTAAAAGTAACTGAATCTTCAATCGCTTGGCCAGTATTCTGTTTTAGAACAAATTCAATTGGGGGTTGTCACACAAGACGAATACAGAAATCCTTTTTAAACATATTATCGCTATAACAAAAAAAAAACTGTTTAAGTTTTACATTCAGGGGTTAGATGTTCCTTTTCTGTTAAAAATTTTCTCCTGGTCACCTCTTTAAAAAATCTGTGGCTTCATACCTAGGAGGTCAGACCCTCGGATCTGATCCTCAATCAGAGGCTATTCCAAAGTTCAAGCTGCTTTAAAAAAAATCTTATTTCACCCAAAACTATTTAACAAAGTGCAGTTCTGGCGTTTAGGGGGGATTTTCAGTCTGTTTTGCCCTCGTTTGTCCGGGGGATTTTCGTAAAAAATTTCTCCTGGTCGCTTTTTTTATAAATTCGTGGCTTCATATCTAGGAGGTCAGACCCTCGGATCTGATCCTCAATCAGAGGCTAGTCCAAAGTTCAAGCTTCTTTAAAAAAATCTTATTTCACCCAATACTATTTAACAAAGTGCAGTTCTGGCGTTTTCTGGGGGACTTTCAGTCTGTTTTGCTCTCGTAAAAAGAAATTTCATCTTCGCTATACTTACAGAGAGAATTTGATGGCACGACCCCCCTTGAAATCATCATTCTTTCCGCAGCGTAATAATTAGAAAAATAAATTATTAACGGTCTTGTAGATTATAAAGGCTACCTCATACTTTTTAATTAAAGCAAGACTTAAGTAGAATATTGCGAGTTCAAGATCGTTTTTACTGAATAATTGTAGATACTTTCCTAATGACAACAATTACTTTTTGCATTTCAGAAACGCTAATATTGAAACACCGATTCTTGTTTTTTCTTCTGCTTTCCGGTACTTTGATGTTTATAATCTGCTGTGGTGCTTATCAAACAGTTCGTGGTAACGAACTGTAGTAAGGAGCGACCCGGCTCAATAGTAACCAAAACTCTAAAAAATGGAATTTTGATACCAATAGCTATATCAAAAGAATTGCATTTTAATGCTGTTCTTAAATATATAAGTTTCATCATGTTTAGTCTTACCCATCAAAAGTTACGAGCCTGAGAAAATTTGCGTTATTTTAGAAAATAGGGGGAAACACCCCCTAAAAGTCATAGAATCTTAACGAAAATCACACCATCAGATTCAGCGTATCAGAGAACCCTATTGTAGAAGTTTCGAGCTCCTATCTACAAAAATGTGGAATTTTGCATTTTTTGCCAGAAGGCAGATCACGGATGCGTGTTTATTTGTTTTTTTGTTTTTTTTTTTCCCCAGGGGTGATCGTATCGACCCAGTTGTCCTAGAATGTTGCAAGAGGGCTCATTCTAACGGAAATGAAAAGTTCTAGTGCCCTTTTTAAGTGACCAAAGAAACTGGAGGGCACCTAGGCCCCCTCCCACGCTAATTATTTTCCCAAAGTCAACGGATCAAAATTCTGAGATAGCCATTTTATTCAAAGTAGTCGAAAAACCTTATAACTATGTCTTTGGGGACGACTTACTCCCCCACAGTCCCCGTGGGAGGGGCAACAAGTTACAAACTTTGACCTGTGCTTACATATAGTAATGGTTATTGGGAAGTATACAGGCGTTTTCAGGAGGATTTTTTTGGTTGGGGGAGGGGTTGAGAAGAGGGGGATATGCTGGGGGAACTTTCCATCGAGAATTTGTCATGGGAAAAGAAAACTTCTATGAAGGGAGAGCAGGATTTACTAGCATTATTTAAAAAAAAATTAAAAAATAAATGTGAAAAAGCTTTTTCAGCTGGAAGTAAGGAACAGCAATAAAACTTAAAACAAACATAAATTATTACCCATATAAGGGGCTCACCTCCTTATGATACCTAGCTCTTTACGCTAAAGTATTTTTAGTAATTTCAACTATTTATTCTACGGCTTTTGTGATTCAGGGGTCATTCTTAATGAATTGGGATAAAATTTAAGCTTTAGTGTAAAGAGCGAGGTACTGACGATGGGGCGAATCCCCTCATATATGTAATAAAAACATGAGAATACAAAAGTTCTTTACGTAAGCTAATTTATAAGTTACGTAAATCTTTTACCAATAAAAAGATTCGTAAAAAATTAAAAGTTCTAGTTGCCTTTTTAATTAACCAAAAAATCGGAGGGCAACTAGGCTTCGCCCCCGCTCTTTTTTTCTCAAAATCATTCGATCAAAATTATGAGAAAGCCATTTAGCCCCCCCCCCCCAAAAAAAATATGTAAATTTCGTTTTGATTATTCCTCTGCGGAGAGCCAAAATCAAAACATGCATTGATTCAAAAACGTTCAGAAATTAAATAAAAAAAACGAGTTTTTTTAACTGAAAGTAAGGAGCGACATTAAAACTTAAAACGCACAGAAATTACTTCGTATATGAAAGAGGCTGCTTCCTCATCAACGCCCCGCTCTTTACGCTAAACTTTTTTACTGTTTTAAAAAGAAGAATTGAGAGAAAGAGTCAAACTTTAGCGTAAAGAGCGGGGCGTTGATGAGGAAGCAGCCTCTTTCATATACGAAGTAATTTCTGTGCGTTTTAAGTTTTAATGTCGCTCCTTACTTTCAGTTAAAAAAACTCGTTTTTTTTATTTAATTCGCATAAAAGCTGTCCAAAATTGCAATAGCTAGCCGCATTCTTTTGATGGAAAAATTATATTCACTTAAAACATTCAGATTCTAGGGGGCAGTGGTATAAACATGCAGCCTCTGTAACCAAAAGGCGCGATGTATTAAGGTGGGCAGGGTAAGAACTTCACCCATTTCCTTAGTCTAATGACTAAAACTTCCAGCAATTTTGTATTTTTCAAGAAATTTGTCTATATTGGTGTAAAAATGATCCCCGAAAATGCTGCCATTCTTAAGGTTACGCCTGATATAAGTACCCGGAACAAATGCAATGGAAGGTTAAATGTTTAAAAGAAGGAAGGTAAGTGAACGTTATTAACACGATTGTCAAGCTTAAGCCCCCCCTACCCCCGCCAAACCAGCTAATAATTCTTATAACCCAGCCCAATAATAGCATGGCTCGTATTTGTTTTTGGAAATAGAAGTGAAACTAGACCGGAGTTATCCGTCTCTGAAGGACTGCTATTCAAAAACATTACTGATAGCGCGGTTAGCGATGGGGCTGCTTGAAGATGACTCCCTAACAAAATGCATCGTATATTTTTTCGTTCTGGAGAAAAACAGACTCTCTTAAGCGAGGCCGTATCCAGGATTTTTTTTTTCGGAGGGGATTTTACAAAAGGATTTTTTCGAGGGGGGAGGGAGCTTACACAAAAAAGCCTCAAAACGCATAAGAAATTGTCTATATTCATTTTTGTTGCGTTTTTACGATTCAAAAAGATATTTTGGGATGGTTCAAACCCCCCCCCCATGGATACGGCCTTGCTCTAAAGTTTTCTGGCTGCCTCCAGGAACTATATAAGTCTTTGAATTGCTGGAGAAAAGGAAAACTCCGTTAAACAGTTTAGAAGTCATTTAATGCTATATCACCAAAAGCTTTCATATTGATTTTTACACCTTGTCTCAAGAAATCTCGACGCTAAAACTTAGCTTGTTATCAAAACTCGTTTGAGTTTAGGAATCCTTGAAGTTCTCCCGACAGCTTTCTTTAAAAAAGAAGCTTCACTCAAAAGCGTTGCTTTTTCTGATGAACGCTTTCGTTAACTCGTGACAAACAAGAAAGTTTAATGATAAATGAAAAAAAAGCTAATAGAAAGTGATTAAGCTATATCTTTAGGGGGTAACCATAAAAAATATCGGGAAGGGGGGTTGAATGGCTTAAAAAGTAGGCTCTTGGAAACGTTCTTGAAGAGGGGGGGGGGCTAAAATCATCTTATTAGGAATTCTATTTACCCACTTCAGGGGTGTAGGTATGTGCTCCAACAAGATGCGTGCACAGAGATTTTTTTTTTAGGGAAGCAATAATAAAGAAAATGTTTTATTTCATTATCTTAATAAGAAGCGTCCAGAAATTATGCAGCTTTAGGATTTTAGGGGAGGAAAGCAGAGGGGACCATCCCTTTGCGTATAATCCCAGCTTTAGAACTTGGGGAAATGGTAGTTTGTGCCTCCCTCCCTCCCTCCAACTCCAAGGCAAGTGTCTCTCTTGAAATATATATAAATAGTTCCCCATGAAGTGTTGCACTATGGGAGAAGTGCACTCCTCCCTTCCCTAGCTGAGCCATAAGCCCCTATATCCCCAAGATACGCAAGTATTAATTCAAGGTATTTTCTTATTTGAGGGATTCAAAATAAGGTTTAGAAAAAAGTAGGCTCTTTGTCTTCATTTAGTTTTGTGGTTGTAATATTATAATTTCATAGCTTAGTTTTAGTTTTGATTAATTAATTTAATTTTATATACTTATTTTAGTCGATGGATGGTAGCTGGTAAGGCTGACCCCGAAATGCCAAAAAGAATGTATATTCATCCGGATAGTCCCTCTACCGGTGAACAATGGATGCAAAAAGTAGTTTCCTTTCACAAATTAAAACTGACGAACAACATTTCGGACAAACATGGCTTTGTAAGTAGCCATAGCCAATTTTTGGTAATTATCTGTTTATTTGAAGGGCTCTGGTTAAGTGAAGGTGCTAAACGTCCGTGGGGGAGGAATGTTTCTCATTAATTGAATATCATTTTGAAAGTTGCTTGGTTTCAAAGTCAAAACTGATTATCAATATTTCAGACATAAGGTTTTGGCGAGCCGATGAGGAATTTATTTGGTAATTTTGAATTTACTTTGAAACTTGTTATGAAATTAGCCATAGCCAGTTTTTGGTAATTATCTGTTTATTTTAAGGGTTTTTGTTAAGTTAGATTGTTAAAAGTTTGTGGGAGAGGAATATTTCCCATTCATTGAGCATCATTTTGAAAGTCATTTTATTTTAAAACTCAAACCTGATTGTCAATATTTCAGACAAACAAGGTTTTGCTTCGATCTTTTTGAATTTCGAATTTATTTTGAAACTCATTTTGAATTTTTTTTGTTTTATTAAATATATTTGACTTGTTTTGAATTTTTTTGGCTAAATAACTGTATACTACTTGGAGGAAAGATTCAATGTTTAAAAATTTATTACTGAATATAGCTTCAAATTCAAAACTGAATATCAGTATTTTGAACCAATATAACTTGGTAAGTAGACACGGCTGAATTTTGGTAATTACGTGTTTTATGGATAGGCTTCAGTTAAGTCTTACAGTTAAACAGTTTTCAAGGTGGGTGGATATTTCATCTATAGAAGATGTTTTCAAAAGTTGTTCTGGTTCAAAAATTATAAATGATTCTCAATGTATGACCGTTTCACTATAATATCATTCAGATAAAAAGTAAAACTGTCGTGGATTTGTGATAGATTATTATACTTACTTAAATGTTTCCAAAACATTATATATCTTCACGTCCTGCTTATTTAAATTTTTTTGCCAAATCAACCCGTAAACATTTGTTTACTTAAGCAAATTCAAGCTGGCACTTAAATATTTGCTCAGATTCGTTTGGGTTCAAGTATATTGACTTTGAAGGTGTTATATATGATAACAGAGGGCCTTGTAAAATGGAACACCGCCATTCTTGTACAAACAGAGCATTAAACCAATATCTTTGACGCCAAAATTTACAACCCCCTAATGAAAAATCAATTCTACAACCCGTGAGGGGGTCTTAACGCAAGCCAGTTGTGTACAATGACAAGTCATTTGTAAATACTCAGATGTTTAAACCTGTGAATCTTGAATGCATAGACTTGTTATTGCCGCTGAGAAAAACTTTCGACAATTAAAAAGAAATACCATCTTGTTTTAGTGGAATCTTAGCATTTTGAGGCGCATTTACTCTTATAAACAGGAGAAGATACGCTACTGATTTTTTTTTCTTATGATAAGTTTGCTCATGATTAAAAAGCGGTCTTTCGGGTATCGCTCTCAACCGATGCGTTCGTCCTGCCAGGGATTTTAAAAACTGTGAACGGTATTTGTGTATTATTCAGAACACACTCAATAAGTGAAGTTAGGTTCTTTCGTGATCAAACTACGATACGAAAATCCGGTTTCATGGCCACAAAGACAGAACTCAATTTGGTTTGCTAGGTGGAGTGATAAACATAGTGTCTGAAAATGGATTTTGAAATGAAGATTTGGGATTTGCCAAAGACTGAAACGACTTCTTAACGACATTTCTGCGTTTTGGGTACATAATTTTAAGTTGTAATTTTACAATTTTCCTAATAAAGTATTATATTTTCTTCATATTTTGTTTTATTTCATTAGCTTTATCAAAGGTTTGGGCTATATATTTGCACATTAGGGGTGGGGGGGGGCGGTGTTGCATTATATCAAATACCTAACTTAACCTAGCCTAACCACCTCTATATATAAAATATTTAATTAAAATGTACCTGCATCATAGTTTGTTTCACAAAACAACCTAACTTCACTTATTGAGGGTGTCCTGAATAACACACAAGTACCCTGTGAACGTTTCTAGGTAATAAATACCTGCAATATCTTTAGGCCATCTTTTATTCTTCGCCATGCCAATGGAATGATTTGAAATTTTATCAAAAAATGAACAACCAGTAAGCACTGCTGGCGTATTTTGTATTCTTCTTTTCTTTCTTTTAATTTAAATCCTCATAAAAACTATTTTTGCTCTGTGGCAAAATTTAACCGTCTTGTGTAAATCGTTGTCAACCAAAGTCGGTATTTAAGGGTTTTCAACCTTTTGATTACAAGTCTAAAACTAATATTGCAATTCAGAAATTCAAAATCATATGCTTTTCACATAAACTATAGACTAATATAAAATTAAAATGTTAAGAATAACAATAGTGGATAACACATCACCCCACTAAATACAACATAAATAATTGGAATATATTTGTTTATAAGATTTCTTAAAACTAAAGTTCCCGAAAAAAAAACCTTATAAAAGGGCTAAAAATGATATTTTGTCATTTCACGACTAATGTTGAATTTGATACGCTCACACTTCTGAAATAATCGCCAAAACTGTCTGACAGGCTTTTCTCGCAGGTAGTGACGTCAAACAAGGAAGAAGATATGTCCCCATAGATATTTTGTCCCTCGTAGATTTTAAAATTACTTTTTTGTCATTGAATATACCATTTTTGGTATTTTGATACTTGTCAGTTATCCAAACCACACTCGAGTTCTTGATCTGAGTAAAACCAGTTTTTCTGTCTGCATTCAGAGATAATTAGTTTAATCTCAGTTAGATAAACTACCATGAGGTATATTTCAATCAAATATGTGATATATGGAGTTGGTTAGGTTATAGTAGGTTATAATGCGTTTTGGGCTGCCTGCTTTCCATAATCTTCTGTTGCAGTTTCAATAATTTTGCTACTAAAGTATTATGTTTTCATCATATTTTGGTCTATTTAATTATGATCATCTTAACCTCACTTCTTGAGTGTCGTCGGGATAACTGAGAAATACTGGCATTTTCATTGAAAGAACTAAAAGGGACAAATATGGCCCCCTCCCTTAGATTGTGTAAAATGAATTTTGCTATTCCCTCTCCTCCCCCAATTTTTTAAGTTGATGTCACTGCTTGCAGGGAGGGTCCTCTGCTCATAGGGAGGAATACAGATGAGAAGAGCCAAAATGAGATTGAACGTAGATTATCCTGCTAAGACTTCCCTTGAGAAAAGCTTAGTAAACCGTTTTTTGTGATCATTCAAAGCTCAAAAGCGTGAAGATGTTAAATACAAACGTTACACGCAACAGCTACGTTTTTTTCTCGCCTGTAGATTTAAAAAAAAAACTTAACCCGTCCGCTCATCTTGCATTGATTTGGGCTGAAAGAAATCCATTTTGAAGCGTCAGAACCCTTATCTATGAAAATATCCTTACCTTAAGGCTTAAACTGAGTACACCTATGATCATAAGCATTTGACCCCTCAGATTTCGAAGCCAGACTTTATGACTTGTAATGAAAAAAAATCAATAGAACTTCTTTAAATACTCAAGGCGGGAGTGTAGTAAGTAGGTATACCTGACTGTATTTAGGACGTACCCCAATTATACAGTGATTGTTTGATTATGCTTATTTCAGCATACCAGATAAACCGTGTCTATTTAAACAAAGGTTTTGGGTTATGTTATCTGTAGTGTGAGACCTCTGACGTTTTTAAATATTACAACCGTGATAGGTAAGTCTGGCGTTAAATGTAGTGTCGTGACTTTAGACCTGCATAAGTTATTTTGGCCAAAGGCCACACACTTTCAATTTCTATGTCTTAAAAATCAACCCCCCCCCCGCAAAATGTGTCTCTGGTGCTAAAATGGCTAATCCTCCACTTTTTTTACCTCTAAGAATAAAAAACAATGACAAAAATATGGGAAAAGTATCGATTTGCAGGCCATGAATGCCTATCTTTCAAACTACAACACTTTACTTAAGCCATCTACTGGAACCATTGGAGGAATTGAAAGTTCTTTTAATCGGAGTCTCAGAGTTGCTTCCAGTTTAACTTCGTCCCACCTCCCCCCTGAGTTGTTATAGCCCTACACTATCCATGAATATTCTTTGCACTCGTTTGGTATCATATATAGTTTCTGGCCAAAAAGTCCAAATTTGAAAAAAAAATTATATAGCCCAGGGCTATATCCAGGATGTAGGGGGGCGCAGTTGAACTGGAAACAACTCTTAAAATTCGATAAATATAAAGTCACTGAATTCAATGAATCATGATATTTGTTCGTATATATTGTGTAGTTTAGAAGAGGGTATGTGCACAACTGATATCCAACATTTTGGAGAAGGACGTTTATATCTCATACCTCATTTTGGGTATGACTTTAGTTAATACCTCATTTTTTAATCGTTGGTTCTTTATTGAATTAAAAATGTAATTCATGTTATATTTGGATTATCACTTTAAAGGCGAACTCCTAGAAAAGTATTTGTGCTTTTCCAGGAAAATTTTAAGGTCCTTCACTGGGGCGTCATTTGGGGGGACAAGGGGACCGTACCCCTCTCCCTTCCCCAATAATGTGGAGAAAAATTATTATATATTCCATGCCCCTTGACTATCCGGATGTGGACCCCCTCTTGCCCCCCATGAAAAATTCTGGAGATCGCCCCTGGTCCTTCCCAAATCTCAATGTAAATAAACTCTTTGAAATTGATTTCCTTTATACTCCCAATTTATCTCAGAATACGCTATAATTATATGTAAATATTCATATACACTTATGAAAACTAGGTTAACTGCCAAAACCAAGAATTACAATAACACCGAAAATTTTCTGACAAATATTCCCCCGATTCTCTAGACAAATTTGATAACCCTGTTAGCAAATATTGATTGGAAATTGAAGACTTCTGACCGCAAATTCGTTTATCTCTATCTGCTATGTCTCGGTAATTTATCAACCCCCACCCTCTCTAACAGATGTCATTGATATCACCCGGATCAAATAGAAAATAAAAGACAGAAGGCTAAATATATCCCCTTGGTAAGATATTCGACAGATAACCTCCACGCTTCGTGGAGTTGCAGTTCGGCGGCTAATAACACAGCTTTCAAATTGACCATAAATTTTTATCAGGGAATGTTCTTAGCGTGAATACAATAAAATAAGGTGGGTACAATAAAATAGCATGGATACAATAATAGCTCTGTCTTTTCCGTTTTTGTTTCTAGGGCGAATTTCCAGTACTAGAGGTAAAACAGTTTCGTAATCCCTATGTAATCATCTTTTAGCGGATTTTACAAAGAAATGGAATCGCTACCGCTTTAGCTGCACATAGAGGAGTAAATGAAAAAATTTTCCTTGGGGTCAGTCTGAAGGACTTTTCTAAGAAAGTTCTAGAAATTCAGGCTTAAAACGTAACTTAAATAGAGATTCATATTCCTGAAAAATCCCCATAGATTCCCTAATTTAAGTTCGGTAGTATAGTCCTATAGTCGCCACGGTGCACAAGAAAAGTACTGATTTGGTTCAGATGGATGAAGGGTATCTACAGAGGATCAGACTGGGCATTTCCATACCCAAGGAGATTAAAGTCCTGCAAAATACTAAATTTTGCCGCATTCAGAACAAATCTAACACTTATGGACAACATTGTTTTACCCTCCTTCCCCTCTCCCTAGAAGAATTGTATATTATCCCTTGGTAACCACATTTTTTAAGTGGCTGAAAACGTTCAAAATTGCATAATTTCACATTTTTGTAGATGGGAGCTCGAAACCCCTACCACAGGGTTGTTTATCTTTGTGAATTTGCTTATGTAGTTTTCATTAAGATAAATTGCCCTCTTCAGGGTTTTTCCTCCCTTTTTCAAAAATTTGTTAAATTCTTGGACTTGTAGCTTTTGATGTGTAACTTTAAACTTGAGGAGTGTTATATATTGTGAATGACATGCTTAAGCGTGATGCTCCTTCAAGGAGCATCATATACAAGAAAAAGAGCGATTTAAGTTCAAATATGCAGTATTTGTATTTTTTAACTTTTCCAAAGAATTTCCTCATTGGGATCAATCGAGTGGACAATTGACTTGTGGGCAAGAAAAAAAAGAAAACTACTAGCTGGGCTAGTGCATAAAAAATTGTTTTTGATGTATTTTGTTTGCTTTTTTGTTTTTTTGCCTTCTTCCGCGAAAAAACTCAAATCCTCCCCAATAGGCCCATTGGTTTTTCTCTGTACATCCCTGGCAAATATTTTAACGAAACAAGAGTCTCTATAGCTATTGATTTGGTATTACGATATTTTCTTTTTTTAATATTATTATTATTCAAAAAACATGGGACAAAATAGACTTATTGAATGTCCGAGATCGTTGCCTTACTGTTATTAGGAAGCCTAATGGCCGTATTGTGCACTTACAACTTCTGATGTACTTGGAAAATGCTACTCAGAAGTATGCTTAACTACATCGTTGACATGACATGTCATTCCACGTTTAGGATGCTCCGTTATGCTCTTCTATTTATTCTTTTTGATTGAGAAAACAAAAAATTTAAGGAGTGTTCCCATGCGATTCTAGTTAAAAATCCAAGCAATAAGGCATAGCACTCATTAAAATTTCGGGAAACCATGTTTAAGACAAGAATCGTGTTGCTCAAGAGAAAAGCATCTTAGTTAATATATTATTTCATATTTCCCTGTAATTTGATAACAATTAGTTTTTATGGCACTTGGTATTAACCAAGTGACATATAGCAATCGCCAATTCTGTCGGTCTGTCTGTCTGTCGGTCTGTCGGTCCCGGTTTTGCTACTTTAGGCACTTCCAGGTAAGCTAGGACGATGAAATTTGGCAAGCGTATCAGGGACCAGACCAGATTAAATTAGAAATAGTCGTTTTCCCGATTTGACCATCTTGAGGGGAGTGGGGGGCCAGTTAATTCGCAAAAAATAGAAAAAATGAAGTATTTTTAACTTATGAGCGGGTGATTGGATCTTAATGAAATTTGATGTTTGGAATGATATTGTGTCTCAGAGCTCTTATTTTAAATCCCGACCAGATCTGATGACATTGGGGGGAGTTGGAGGGGGGAAACCTAAAGTCCTGGTTTTGCTACTTTAGGCACTTCCAGGTAAGCTAGGACGATGAAATTTGGCAAGCGTATCAGGGACCGGACCAGATTAAATTAAAAATAGTCGTTTTCCCGACTTGACCATCTGGGGGGGGGGAGTGGGGGGCTGGTTAATTCGGAAAAAATAGAAAAAATGAAGTATTTTTAACTTATGAGCGGGTGATTGGATCTTAATGAAATTTAATGTTTGGAATGATATTGTGTCTCAGAGCTCTTATTTTAAATCCCGACCGGATCTGATGACATTGGGGGGAATTGGAGGGAGGGAAACCTAAAATGTTGGACAACACTTAGAGTGGAGGGATCGGGATGAAACTTGATGGGAAAAATAAGCGCAAGTCCCAGATACATGATTGGCATAATCGGAACTGATTCGCTCTCTTTGGGGTAGTTGGGGGGGGAGTAATTCTTAAAAATTAGAAAAAATGAGGTACAACTAACACGAGTGAAACCATGATCGGGATGAAACATGGTGGGAAAAATAAACACAAGTCCTAGATAGATGATTGACATAAACGGAACGGATCCGCTCTCTTTGGGGTAGTTGGGGGGAGGGTATTTCTGAAATATTAAAAAAAATGAGGTATTTTTAACTTACGAACGGGTGATCGGATCTCAATGAAATTTGATATTTAGAAGGATATCGTGGCTCAGAGCTCTTATTTTAAAACCGACCGGATTATGTGACATTGGGAGGGGGAGTTGGGAGGGGGAAAACTAAAACTTGGAAAACACTTAGAGTGGAGGGATCGGGATGAAACTTGGTGGAAAAAAAACACGAGTCCTAGATACATGATTGACATAACCAGAACGGATCCGCTCTCTTTGGGGTAGTTGGGGGAGGGGGGTTAATTCTGAAAAATTAGAAAAAATGAGGTATTTTTAAATTACGAACGGGTGATTGGATCTCCATGAAGTTTGATATTTAGAAGGATATCGTGTCTCAAAGCTCTTATTTTAAATCCTGACCGGATCTGGTGACATTGGGGGAAGTCTGGGGTGAGGAAACCTAAAATGATGGAAAACGCTTAGATTGGAGGGATTGGGATGAAACTTGGTTGGAAAAATAAGCAGAAGTCTTGCATACGTGATTTACATAATTGGAACGGATCCGCTCAATTTGGGGGGGGGGTAATTCTGAAAAATAAGAAAAATGACGTATTTTTAACTTACGAAGGAGTGATCGGATCTTCATGAAACTTCATATTTAGAAGGACCTCGTAACTCAGATATCTTATTTTAAATCTCAACCGGATCAAGCGTAATTGGGGGGGGGGGGCGTTGGGGGGACCGGAAATCTTAGAAAATACTTAAAGCGGTGAGATCAGGACGAAACTGGATGGGAAGAATAGAAACCTGTCTAAGATACGTGACTGGCATAACTGGACCGGATCTGCTCTCTTTGGTGGAATTGGGGGGGGGGGGGTAATTTTGTAACTTACGAAAGGGTGACCAGATCTTAATGAAATTTGATATTAAGAAGGATCTTGTGCTTTAAAGTTCTAATTTCAAATTCCGACCTGATCCTGTGACATTCGGGGGATTTGGAGGGGGAAACCGGAATTCTTGGAAAACATGAAAATTGGGGTATTTTTATCTTACGAATAGATGTCGCTCTCTTTGGGGGAGTTGGGGGGAGGGGTTCAGTGATTTTGCGAGTTCGGTGCTTCTGGACGTGCTAGGGCGATGAAAATTGGTAGGCGTGTCAGGGAGCTGCACAATTTGACTTGATAAAGTCGTTTTCCCAGATTCGACCATCTGGGGGGCAATATATATATATATATATATATATATATATATATATATATATATATATATATATATATATATATATATATATATATATATATATATACATATATCAGAAGCATTCCGTCAGAAAAATCCCATCATCTGCCACACGACTGATTGTGACTTTGAATTGTGGGTGTGATAGCAAGGAAATTGTGATAGTAAGGAAATTGGTTAGAACAAACATTGAAAGAGGCACGATATGCACTTACATTTTGAAGGGGTTCTACATTTAGGGGTATATGTTGATGATAATATTCAAGATAAAAATAAATACTATATGGAAATTTAAGCTTTTATGGGACAAATCATATAAACTTTGATGTGTCCAGGAGTAGGAGAGAAGGCAAAGGCAAGAAGCCTTAACCCTGCGTATTTTTATGATAGAGTGCGCACAATGCATAATTTTTCGTTCACCTTAGGGGGGGGGGCTCAAAAAAGAAGCAGAACAGAAAGAGCTATACGAAAATCATAGTTAAGCGGAAATCATCATAAAAACTGATACCTCAGGTAGCTGGTAACTTCAGACAAGAGTGTACCCAGGACTTTTGTTCGGTGGGAAGGGTACTTTTTTGGGGGGAAATGGGGTAGAAAGAACTTTAAAAACGCGTTAAAATTTGTTTTCTATGCATTTTTATTATGCTTTACGGGTTGGATACTTTTTTCTATTGTGGTTCAAACCCGATAACCCCTCCCCCTCCTCGACATGGTCTTTCCTTCAAGTTTATTCTTTCAAGGAATTTAAAAATATTAATATCTTACTACTTAAAATTTTAAGCAAATAGCAAAAATACAGATTTAAGTGTGAATTTAATAAACTAATAGTCAAGACTTAAAGAATGAATTATCATTATAAAGTCAAAGTTGGTTTACCCTTCTTATTTTCTTCTGTTCCCTCTCAAAATCTGATTTGGCGCAAAACAGGATCAGTTAAAAGACGACTATATATTTAAATGTTGGTATTTGGTGTTAAAACCGAAATTGTACACCAGATTATAAGACGGAAGCCCCTGAAGGTAAAACAGCAAATGTTAAGACCGGTTCAATTTTGATTAGCTAAATATCGACTAAAATAGCTCCTTTTTTTGTGTTGTAAATTGACTTTTTCAGCACACTAAAGTTGAGTTTGTGTGTGGCAATCGTGCAAAAAAAGATTAGCTCGCTAATAATTTGACTTGTAATTTGACTTGTGGGCAAGAAAAAAAAAAGAAAACTACTAGCTGGGCTAGTGCATTAAATATTGTTTTTGATGTATTTTGTTTGCTTTTTGTTTTTTTGCTTTCTTCCGCGAAAAAACTCAAATCCTCCCCAATAAGCCAGTTGGTTTTTCTCTGTACATCCCTGGCAAATATTTTAACGAAACAAGAGTCTCTATAGCCTATTTATAATTAAAAGTAGCATAAATTTTCCAAACTTCAAAGAAATTTGGGTATATCTTAACCTTTTAATTTTGGGAAATAAGATATCTTATATATTTATTTTTACTCCATTTAGTTTTTGGGAAATAATTCGACCTACCAACAGTCCCCTGCAGCTTATTCTACCCGGAGGGAAATTGAAGTGTGTTTTGGTAGTTGTGGGTATTTGGGTGGTGGGTGATAGGGCCGACCTCCTTCACTAGATTTGTTCGACACTCCCTTTAGATCCAAATTTTTTGTTTTGTATTTTCATTGGAAAATACTTTTTTTGGGGTTTTAGTTATAAAAACTATCTCCCCAGATTTTGAAGAATATATTTCCCCCTCTTCGCAACATTTTGGCATTGAGGCAACTGGGGATTGTGGGCTAAGAAGTCCAAATTGTATTCAGGTATGCCCTCTCATGTCAATGGTTGTTAATTTGATTTTTTTTTTCTTATTTTTTAAACCCAAATACATAATACGTTTGTAATGTTAGTGTGAGTTGTGAGAAGACCATACCTAGGATTTTATGGTGCGTGGGAGGGGGTTTGCTTAAGAAAAAATACATTCCGGGTTTGTTTTGGCCACTAGAATGTGCATATACTTGTGTAATATATCATATTCTGGGGCGGAGGACCTAACTGGAAGTCCCATTCGATACGGCAAGGAGTAGCGGTGTCATCTTAAGGCGTTGGTGAGTAAATGTGAGCACCAAGAGGAAATGTTTGCCTCTCATTGATTTGAAAAAAAGAAGGGATAGATCAACAATAAAACTTACAGTTAAATCCGGCCCTAATAAATCTAACTAAACTATTTAAAGACATTTTTGTAAGCCAAACTCCCCTTTCAGAAAAATTATGTGAAGGCTCACGAGTAGTGGCAAGAACAATTATAAAAGTTTGAATCTCAGCTTCAACCGGTTTTTTAAACCGGTTGAACTAAAACCGGTTTTAAGAGTTGCCACTCTCTACCAATGCTGTACATCTAGATGTGCTACTCTTTCCATTGTACATCGCACATTTCCACCAAACTGTAGATATCCGCTCAGCCCATTAGACACTTCCAACAAGTATGACATGTGTCACCTGTTATGCACAGTTTTTTGAAATGAAATCCTTCGGATCGGTCTAAGATTACAAAACTGGGTACTCTTATAACAAAAAGTGTACAACCCTTTGATTGCTACAGTGTCCAAGAGATTGAATTCTGATGTTATAATTCAAGTTTATTGTCAAATATTCAAAACAATTTTGAGTTCACCATTCAATAATAAGCGTTCAACACAATTATTATTAGTATTTCTATTTTCAACAAAATTATATTAAATAATAATACTTTTAAGAATTAAATCCGTCTCTAAGACGCCACTTTTTTAGTCGTCTGATTAAACGCTGATAAGGACGTGTTTATCCGAACTCTTTAAAACATGTATTTTTGTTTCGGAAGTTTTTGATCATGACAAACTTGACATTGATTTTAGTTAGCGGCAGTTTTATTCTGTTTAAGTGAAAAATAATAAGATAATTAAATAAATAAAATTCTTGGATATTCCTCCTTTTGCAATACTGTGAAATGTTGACATGGAGACAAAATTATGATTTTACTATTAACCAATAGATGGTTTCTCTGTCCTTTGCAAAAACGGACAATTAATTTGATATTCATTTTTCTTACCAAGACCCAAAATTATTTGGAGGGAGAGAGTTAAGGATTGTTGACTTATCTGTTCACCAAAAAGGTGATTAAAGTCGCAAAAGCTGCTCAAATTTGAACGTGTTATTTCAAAGTTCTTTTTTTATGTCAAAAAAAGTAAGGCAAACAACTACATATTTTTCCAGTATATGATAGTCTTGGGGAGGAATTTTGCCACATAATCCCCCTAAGTTTTCCCCTAAAACAAATAAATGTCTGATGAACAAAATTTTAAATTCTAGAAATGTTTAGAAGATTGAAGTTTGCTATCTACCTTGTAATTCGCGTTAGGAACATTTCAATGTAACAAAATTGGCCTACCCGTCAGAAATTCAGAATAGAACTACACAGTAATAAATTGACCATAAGCAACAAATAATCCATTCAACTTAATAATCCTTAGATTTTCATTCTAAATTTTACATAACTAAAGTTATGTCATTCACAACATCTAAAGTAAAAAAAGTAAGTAAGTAAGATGGCACTAGACCCTTAAGGTCCGAATCGGCGGTGCTGATCTCCGTTTCGTGGCCCTTCAGCCAGGAAGCGCAATGGGGGGTTGAGGGCCAACCATCCTGTGCTTTCGCACACCCTTCCTGCTTACCTTCCCCAGATTTCTCCAGGTACCCATTTAGAGCTTGGTCGACTCTGGCTGAGCTTACGACTCTGGCTAGCTAGAAAATCACTTGTTGAACATTTAAAGAAAAATAAAGGTTTCGAAATTTGGCTGGACCGAATAAAGTGAACTATTTAAAAGCAAGTAAGCAATACTTATTCTTTTTTTAAGAGAGTTGGCTAAAAAAGAAAATAACAGAAGAAAAGAAGCCAAATTTAGCAGATTTGGGGGAGAAATAAGCCATTATTGCAACCCTGAGCACAGGAAATTTAAGTTTTAAAGGTGACAAAAGTGAAAAAAAAAATTCATCATATACAGTGAACCAAACTCAAGCCAATAAGCCATAGTTGTTTTTTTTTTGTAGAGAGATCTGGCTAAAAATGAAGGAAAAAACAACAGAAAAAGAGAAGAAAAAAACAAAATTTTATAGGTTTTGGGAAAAAACATGATTGTAACATTGATTAAGCCACTTATGAAAAAGAAAACAAATAAACATGAGCATACTGTTTGATAAAAAAATATATAGTTCAATTTCAACAGCATAATATTCACTTGTATTTGAGGTATTTTCTTCAGAAAATATATGTGAATCCGTTGAACTTCAATTGTAAACACTCAAAATTCAATTAGCTCAAGTAACAACCGTATCCTAAACTCGGCGCCGAAAATTAATGCATTGTCATTAATATTTAACCACTGTATTTTATGACACTACAGTAAAATTACTAAAAAGAAGAGAAGGTAGGATAATAAAAATACCCTAAACTTTACTAATTATCTTTACACCAGCTAAAGCCAAAAATGGTTTATAACAGTTTTCCTGGGTATTTAAAAATATGATTGTAGGAAATAGACTATTTTTCAGACAGTTCTTACATTAAAGAGGTAGTATTTTGTAATTTTAGGATCAATAAAAACTGTTAAATGAACTTTTATGACTTCCCACCAGTTTTAAATTCTCTACGTGAAAAGTTCACACCAGAAAATCTGATTTGTCACAGAGGAGCATCATGTTGATGACATGACCTTAGTTTTATGACTGTGTTGGTGATTAACTTCTCGGAAATTTAGTGCTTCCGCAGTAGTTTAACGTAACATCTAACATTAATAGGAAAATGAAGCCTTAAAGCACTAGAAATAAATATAATATACATCATAATAAACCATATACAAAATAATATACACTTCAGTACACATAATGCACAAATACAAAATAATATACAAACTCTCCCTCCCCCTTTCAAATAATTTTGGAAATATTTTGGGAATATTTCTAAATAACCATGATGCGTATGTAAAAAAAAAAATCTAGAAAAGTTTCGAAAAGCTGGAGTATATTTTGGATTTAAGACTTAAAACACCAGAAATAAATATAATATACATCATAATAAACAGTATACGAAATAATGCTTCCACTTAATTTACTGCTAAATTTTTAAATTATTTTAATTAATATTACATTTTTTAATTATTTTTTTTAGTTTTTAATTTTTTTATTATTTTTTAAATAATTTTTTAATTAATTATGAAATTATTAATTATTAAATTAATTAATTGGTACTTTTTGAAATGTTTTTATTCGTGTTTAATTTGTATATATTTGTTCCTCTTTTTGAATGTGTTTTTTTTTCCTTTTTTTGATACTCCATCGCCATGCCTTTGTGTTATTGGTGGGTTATAAAATACATTCATTCATTCATTCAATATACAAAATAATATGCACTACAATACACATAGTATACAATATACAAATAATATCCAAAATCTCCCCCCCCCAAATAATTTTGGAGATATTTTGGGAATATTTCCGAGTAGCCATGATGCGTATGTAAAAAATGTAGAGGTTTTCGAATAGCTGGAGTATATTTTGGAAAATACTCAGTCATATCATACAACGTATGCAGCAAGAAATTAGATGTGGAAAAACCGCACTTCTGTTGTAAGGAAATTTTATTCATTTATTAAAATAAATTATTCTTAAGAGAACACCGTTAACACCCTTTCTTTTGTCGGTGCCTGAGGTCCTGTCACTTAAGAGACTAAAATACCTATTTTGCTTAATGAATTCTTCCCTTGTTTATGCTGCTAAAAGTAAAAACTATAGACATAGCGGAAGTATACGATTACTATATTTATTAAGCTTTGCTATTTTTTTCTACAATTAAAACTTAAAAAATGGCAGCATTTACTAGCATCATGCTTTTGCGAAAGCTGCCCGACCGTGTAGAATTTTACCAGTTAGATATTTCTAAATAGTATGAAAAAGTGGTTGCAGGATTTCAAGTGTGACATATCGAATAAAATACGGAACTTAACATTTTGTCCATGTGTTACGTAAAATAAATGAATTCTTAGGTGATAAAAAAAAAGTAACCATCCAAAATCTGAAAACATTTTGTAGATGATTTATAGTCCTCAGTTGCAATATATATGGTTATCAGAAAAGAACACAAAGCTATTTCCTTCTGCCCTTACGCCCCCAAAATCCCAACATGTTTACCATTTTTCTATAATTTCCAATATATCATTTTTTATATATGTTTTCCTCCTTCGAAACGCTGGGCCCTCCTGAAATAAATTCTGATGATTTGCCTTAGGTTGTCAATCACCTTTGGTTTAATATTACGAGACAAAGCGATCAAAATTGTTCAGCTAGATTTAATTATGTGAAATTGCGGTGCTCAGATGACATTTTAAGACTATATTGTCAAAATTTTGGCTTAGAGTTTATATTTTTGGTCTTGATTACATACATGTGTTTGTTTTATATGTATTTTGATTCGTTTATACTTTTTAGTCTTCCAGAACACAATTTAGTCCCCCTTCGAGATTTTTTCCCATATTCTAATTTGGAAGAATTAGAGTGTATTAATTGCAACTCCCTCTTAAAGTGTAAAGGACAGTGAAAAAAAAAGGTATGATTGTTTGAATTAGCTACGTGGAAAAATAGCCATATATCTTAAAAAAAATTGGAAAAATTGGGGATACAGATTTCAATGAGAAAGACCTGTATGTTCAGTTTTAGTTGTAGGAGTCACAAAACAAAAAAAGAAGAAGCAGCTAAAATTAAGAATAAGAATAAGAAGCGAATGTGAAAAACAGTAAAAATGAAAATAGAAGAAGAGCGCGTGAAGAAACAGTGAAAATGAAAAATAAGAAGTACATGTGAAAAAATAGCAAAAAGAAAATAGAAGAAGAAGAGTGCGTAAAGAAACAGCAAAAATGAAAAAAGCATTCGGATCCAATGAGCTTAAGAACTTGCAGCTTTCACGCAAGGTATCCTTAGCAATCAGCCGGTTGTCGATATTTAAATTTTTACGGACAGAAAATGTTAGAGATTTAACTAAATAGTTCTGATTATTTATTTTCACGGTTTAACGTGACAACACTGACGAAAAAGTTATACTGCCCTAAGACATTATAATTTTGAACCAACGGATGGCAAAATATCGGAAAATCATGGTTTTCAGGCATGAATAGACTTAATGAGGAACAATGGGGCAAAAATGTAATTATTTTGATGCCCTTAGGGCTTTAAGCTCATATCTCTAAAAAGAATTAATTTAGAAGGGGTCTCTAACCTTTTAATACTAAATTATTTTTTTTATATTTTAATTTATTAATAAGCAATAAAGGCTGTAATTTGTTGAGTTGTAATGGAAAAGCCTTTAACGGACATATAAATATGTTAGCCAATAAAGGAATCCCTAAAAAATAATGTTTAAAAAACTATAAATGATAAAACAAATTTTAGCCCTTAAATACTAAATTTTCTTTTAGTTACAAAATAGATGGTCAGTAATATAGATTAACGATTTCTAAATTTTAGTTCCAGAAAATTTCATTGAAACCAGTGTCTACGTCAATAAGGATCCCAAAAAATTAACCTCATAACGTTTGAGAAATTACAAAAAGCTTTTTGACCATGAAATGCTAAATAAACTAAACATGTTTTTTTCCCAGATTTTTTTTTTAAGATAAGATTAGATAAGATTTATTCATCATGAAATACACATACAATATGACATTTTACTATTCCCCCAAAGGCTCTGTCGCCTGTAAAGAAGGGGGAGTCTCCAGTGACTCAAAATTTCGTGTCTTAATTAAGGAATTGCGTAGAAATGAAACTGAAAACCCTAAAAATGACAAAATAACTTTCGTCTTTAAACATTACATGACACTTTGCTTAGAGACTGATTTTGCACCTAGATGTCAGCGTTTGTCATGCTTGAACAAAAGAATATAAAAAATATAGCCCCCCCCCCCGCGGGGGGACTGGAGCTTTCCAAAGGGAAAATATTTGATAATAAATTTTATGCCAAAAAGCATTATACTTTTTGTTAAATTAAAACAACTTCCATTTTTTTACATTTCGTCTTCTTTATGAGCTAGGACCCCCTTACTTATAGATTATAGTAAGATACCATAATGCATCTTGCCACTTTTTTCTTTATTTGTGGAATTAGTCACTCTAGCCAGTTTAAAGTCACATTTAGTCACGATTTACTTCCACCTGGTTTTAAAACTAACTGGTCAATCAAGATTGACATGGTTCAAGAAACAATTGTTTTTGGCGACAGGCGGCACAGTGAGACAGTGCTTAATATGAAAACCATCACGGCACTTGAGAACAAGGCTATCGGCGCCTTGCCCACCACAGAGTAAATACCCTTTTGGGACGGTGACAAGCCAGAGGGATCATTTGGACAAACACAGCGGCAATTTTGAAATTTTAGAGGTGTGGTATTTACTGAAATTTGATACTATTTCAGGTGACAAGAGAAAGTCAGTCAAGTCATTTAATAGAAGAATAGTAAATAGACAGTAACAAATTGAAGAATATTAATGATGTGAAATGCACTTTTTAGCGTGGCACTTGCTTGAAATATTGAAAGCTTTAATTTCTTCACTTAAGTTTCATAAGCAGATAACTGGAAAAATGTTTTCAAATGATGTATAGATTTCATAGATTTAGGAATCAAGTTTCTTTTGTACACTAATCAGATATTCGAATTTTGTGCATTCTTTTATGACTAATTGCCATATATAGCTAATCTTGTATGTCAGGATTTTGCATAATTTAAGCAGAGAACGAGCAAATTCGATCCTTAACAAAACATTTGTATGTATTAAGCACCAGGATATTTCACTAGCAATAATTGGAGCTGGATTTAGGGGGAGAGTTGGTGATCGCCCTACTTGACGCTGGTGCAGTTTACCTTTTCTGTAGTTTTCACTTTTATTTATAGGAGTACTTCTAGGAAGATAACGGTGTTCAAAGTTCTAGACATGCTCACAGACCCTCTACCCCCCCCCCCCAAAAAAAAAGGATTTTTCACTGGAATTACCGAAGTGAAAACTTGTCTTTCTTTGGGAAAGGAGTGATAATTAAGTGAAATAGAAAATTTTACTTTCTAATTTAAAAAAACAGTTTTAAGCTATCATCCATCGAGAATCAAAACAAATTTTCTGCAAAAAAACAAGTTTTTCGTCAGAAACCGTATACATGGTTGCCGGCGGTTGCCGGCCATGGTTGACAAGTCAAACATACATAGCTTTCCTCAATAACATATACTATATGTAAACAATGAAAAAATTGCATAACTTGCAGCCCTTGCCCTGAGGCCTCGGGGGGAGGTGACATCCCCAAACACATAATTGTCGAGTTTTTAAACAATGCAGACAAAATTGATGTATCTAAACTTTGTTTGGATATAGATTATTGAAAATGATGGGTGTGGGGAGGGGGTAGTGTTGGTTTTTCTCAAATCACTTTGACTCTTAAGAAGGACAGTATAACTTCCAATTTAAAATCAAATGAGACCCGTCTGAATCTAATAAGACCACCTATTCCATAAGAGCATTATATGTCCCCAGGGCATACCTTAACGCCCTAGTTCATAGGCTCCGGGGGGTTATTTTAAACCTGGAGGCATTGTTATATGTTCTTTGGATTGTTTAAAACTTTATTGCCATCGCACAATTTCAATCAGATGCATTTGGTGAAAAAAGGGTAGTCGGGGGGGGGACTAGTTGACCTCCATCACTATTGACTCTTAAAAGAGAACTAGAACTTCCACTTTTAACCAAATGAGCTACCTCTAAAGTTAATACGATCATCCTTTTCATAGGAGCCTTAAATGTCCCAGGGGCATAACTTACATTTTTTCCTCTAGCACCCCGATTTCAGCTTAGCCTATTCCTAGAAAGTGGTAAGAGTCTTACCTCTGCTGTTTCGACGGAAAGCGCGGACCTTAGGACGGATTGATCAATATGACTTTGCATTTTGGAAAGCTTTGTAGAACTCTTACCTGGGGCCAAAGATCTATTGTTTCTACCCATTTCTGCTCGTGATTTCAGCTGAGTTTATCATTCGGTTTTTTGCACTTCGGATTGCGGTAGAGAAATGATATCAGAGGATCCTCTTAAACTTTAAAAGTTTTCTGTTGCTAAAGAAATTGGAATTTATCCTTTGCTCCTTTCTAAGTGATGATGTTAGAAACTTGGCCTATGGCAAAAAAGTCAACTTTTGACTTAAGACAGATAGATTCTTTTTCGACTGCAGTCGATAGCTCTTGATGAGCTGACCAAAGTATGTCTAATCCATTTTTTTGGTGGAAAAATTCCTTCATGAGATATATCAGTTTGAAGTTTAAAAGGGTTGACAACTTCAGTAGTAAGATACACACTGAAACCAAAAATAGTCCGATATCAATTGCGAGATATATAGGGGAGTTTCAAGCAACAGTCGGCCGTTAGCTTATAATGATCTTCGACAATGAGGGGTTCGCAACTTTTGCTTGTTTCGGTGTATTTGATAGTAAGACCAATTTGGTTCCAGTGGTAAGACATGTAGGGGACGTGTAAGTAATAATCAGCTTGTAGGCTACAATCATCTTCACCGATGAGGGGTTCGCACCTTTTGCTAGTTGGTGTACCTAGTATTTATTTTAAGATCCTTACAGATTAACAACTTCAGCGTTTAATCGAAGCGAGGAAACAAAACCAAAGCGTTGCTTTCGCAACACTTTAATCGGCGAAGCGGAGCAAAGGTTGCCGCAACACCGCACTTTTCCTATGCAAAGTATATCTAGTTTTGATTGGAAGTGTTTCAAGAAATGATGGGCGTGGGGGAGCATCTGCCCTCCGATCAACTTTTTGACTAACAAAATAGGCACTAGTCCTCTCAATTTCCGATCGAATGAGCTCTTTTGAAGTTTCAACGACAACGCTTTCTATAAGAACCTTGGGAATAATTAAATAAAAAAAACTAGTTTTTTTAACTGAAAGTAAGGAGCGACATTAAAACTTAAAACGAACAGAAATTACTCCGTATATGAAATGGGTTGTCCCCTCCGCAGTCCCTCGCTCTTTACGCTAAAGTTTGACTCTTTGCCACAATTCTACTTTTTAAAACAATTAAAAACTTTAGCGTAAAGAGCGTGGGACTGCGGAGGGGACAACCCATTTCATATACGGAGTAATTTCTGTTCGTTTTAAGTTTTAATGTCACTCCTTACTTTCAGTTAAAAAAAACTAGTTTTTTTTATTTAATTTTTGAACGTTTTTGAATTAATGCATGTTTGATTTTGGCTCTCCGCCCATAAATTATTGAAATGAAATTAGTATATTAATTTTTTTTTTGGCTAAATGGCTTTCTCTTAGTTTTGATCAGACGATTTTGAGAAATAAGGGGTGGGGAAGGAGGCCTAGCTGCCCTCCAATTTTTCGGTTACTTAAAAAGGCTACTAGAACTTTTAATATTCAACGAACGTTTTTATTAGTAAAAAATATACGTAACTTAAGAATTAACTTACGTAACAAACTTTTATATTCTTATATGTTTATTATGTGTACGAGGGGGTTTGTACCCTCGTTAATACCTCGCTCTTTACACTAAATCGTAAGTTTTGTCCCAATTCTTTAAGAATGACCCCTGAATCAAAAAGGCCGTAGAATAAATAGTTGAAATCACTAAAAATATTTTAGCATCAAGAGCGAGGTATCTATCTCCTCCTAAATACCTCGCTCTTTATGCTAAAGTATTTTTAGAACCCCCTCATATGCGTAATAATCTCTGTTCGTTTTAAATTTCAATGCTATTCCTTACTTTCATTTGAAAAAACGTTTTCATGTTTATTTTTTCATTGTTTTTTTTATAGTAATGCTAGAAAATCCTGCGCCCTTTTCATTGAATTTTTCTTCCCCCGTGACATATTCCTCAAAGGAAAGATCCTCCCACAAAGCCCTCTCCCATCAACCCCACCCCCCAAACCAAAAAATCCCCATGAAAACGCCTGTACACTTCCCAATAACCATTACTATATGTAAACACTGGTCAAAGTTTGTAACTTGCAGCCCCTCCCTCAGGGATTGTGGGGGAGTAAGTCATTCCCAAAGACATAGTTATTATGGTTTTCGACTATGCTGAACAAAATGGCTATCTTAAAATTTTAATCTGTTGACTTTTGGAAAAAATGAGCATGGGAGGGGGCCTATTGGCCCTCCAATTTTTTGGTCACTTAAAAAGGGCACTAGAACTTTTCATTTCCGTTAGAATGAGCCCTCTCGCGACATCCAAGGACCACTTGGTCGATAAGATGACCCCTGGGAAAAAAAAAAAAACAAATAAATAAACACGCACCCGTGATTTGTCTTCTGGCAAAAAATACAAAATTCCACATTTTTTAGATAGGAGCTTGAAATTTTTGCTATAGAGTTCTCTCATATACCGAATGCGATAGTGTGATTTTCGTTAAGATTCTGTGACTTTTAATGGATGTTTCCCCCTTTTTTCCAAAATAGGGCAAATTTTCTCAGGTTCGTAACTTTTGATGACAAAGACTAAATTAATTGAAACTTAATATTTAGAATCAGCGTAAAAATTCGAATCTTTTGATGTATCTTTTAGCATCAAAATTCCGTTTTTTAGAGTTTCGTTTACTATTGAGCCGGGTCGCCCCTTACTACAGTTCCTTACCACGAACTGTTTGAAAAGAAAATAATTCGGTATTTCGGGGCTTCTGACATTATTACTCCTTTGCGGAAGTTAGGCTCAAAATTGAAAAAGGATTATATTTTTTCTCTGGGCCCCTTCCACCTCTTAGTTCGTTTATTTTCCCGTTAGTTTTCACCTGTTTTCGCTTTATAGTTGTGTTATCTCTTAGCAGTTCTTTCGTTAGTTGAGTTATGGTTGTGGTATATATGTTTTATCGCTCGTATAGTTGTGTTATTTTCAAATTATACTCCATAATAGAGAGGCTCCGAACACCCAGCATTGTATATTAAGCTCTTAATTTGACGTTTTTTTCTAACGTGACCAGATTCGTCCTGCGCCCTTTTCATTGAATTTTTTTCCCCCATGGCATATTTCTCCAAGGAAAGATCCTCCCACATAGCCCCCTCCCTCAACCCTACCCCCAAAACAAAAAAAAACCCTGAAAACGTCTGTACACTTTCCAATAACCATTATTATATGTAAACACTGGTTGAAGTTTGTAAATTGCAACCCCTCCCCCAGGGGCTGTGGGGGAGCAAGTCATCCCCAAAAACATAGTTATTGTGATTTTCGACTATGCTAAACAAAATGGCTATCTCAAAATTTTGATCCGTTGACTTTGGGAGAAAAATGAGCGTGGGAGGAGGCCTAGATGCCCTCCAATTTTTTTGGTCACTTAAAAAGGGCACTAGAACTTTTCATTTCCGTTAGAATGAGCCCTCTTGCGACATTCTAGGACCACTTGGTCGATACGATGACCCCTGGGAAAAAAAAAAAAAAAAAAAAAAACAAATAAACACGCACCCGTGATTTGTCTTCGGGCAAAAAATGCAAAATTCCACATTTTTATAGATAGGAGCTTGAAACTTCTACAGTAGGGTTCTCTGATACGCTGAATCTGATGGTGTCATTTTCGTTAAGATCCTACGACTTTTAGGGGGTGTTTCCCCCTATTTTCCTAAATAAGGCAAATTTTCTCAGGCTCGTAACTTTTGATGGCTAAGACTAAACTTGATGAAACTTATATATTTAAAATCAGCATTAAAATGCGATTCTTTTGATGTAGCTATTGATATCAAAATTCAATTTTTTAGAGTTTTGGTTACTATTGAGCCGGATCGCTCCTTACTACAGTTCGTTACCACGAACTGTTTGACTAAAGGGAATGACTTACAACCCTTTTCCGGAGGCCTGTTGGTGGGGGGAGGGGTTATCATCTTCAAAGTTGGACTTTTTAGCAACGTATAACAAAATGGCTACATCGAAATTTTAATCGGAAGTATTTGGAGAAATGATAGACGTGGGGGGTGCCCTCCAACTACTTTCGAATATCAAAAAAGGGCATTAGTCCTATCAATTTACAATGAGTGAGCTATTTTTCAAGTTTCTACGACAACTCCTTCGATACGAAGTGCCCTGGTCGAAGACCAAAAAAAAAAATAAATAAAAATAAATAAATTGTGCCAACATTGTTCTTTACTTAGGTAGTGCTATTGCGCTGCCTACGATAACTGCGTGTGAAACACACCGTTTGTAATCATTTCCCATACAATCTCATCATTTCAAACCACATTCATTCGTAATTTTTTCTCTCTTTTTTGCTTAGAATGTGTTTTGATTTTGGAAGTCAATTTTGAAGTTGCTATTTTAAAAGAATGGAATATACTCAATGTCGAATCGTGATAAGTAAAAGAGGATATAAAGTGGTTTTTGTACGTCATTGATTACAGTTAAGAGTTTTAACGTAAGGTGGTTCCTTATACTTGTCTATATCTTCTTATCCAATGAATGCTACTACTTTTCCTATCCAATAATTCTTAACCTCTTTACGCTAGCTAAATCTCTGATAAATGTCCCTAATGGAGACGTGTTATACTTCATAAATACATGTTCTCAAACACCTCTGACAAACCGGATATATGTATAGAAAAGTAACAAAAATTTTCCCTTGTTCGATAGTGACGGAACATCCGTAGATCTCAACCAATCAGATGTGTGCTTTGCTGAAATTAATACCCTTGTCGGTGCGACGTCCCCCCTATCCTGGGTATTTTTTTTTATACCGGCTCTGTGATATCAAATTTAATCAACTTCTGTACAATATAACATGTTCGTTGAAACGTTGAAGTCTGTTGGATAAAATTGCCTCGAGGAAAGTGTGGATAAAAGATATAGGAACGACAAGAGGAACATTGAATTCGATATTTGTCAGAATAAAAGCAATTTCTAAATTTCAAGATTCCAAGCAGTCCTGGAATTAATGCTGTGATTTAGACAGGGTCAGTGGGAGGATTAATCCAGCCCCAGTGGGAGGATATGGTGGCAGTAGCAAATTTGCGGCTCCTTCTTGAAACCCTGGATGCTCTGAGGACACAGACAAATCTAAGTCTAAGGTTAGGATCATCTCTTTCCTGGTTTCGTACTAGTGAGTGAAACGAACTAGACGTTAAAAACGCGCTAGATGACCCCCAACAATGCTCCCCAAATAATATTCTTGTTGAGGCAGTTATTTCGGAAAAGGAAAACAAGCTTTGAAATAGTATTGCTTGAAATTGGAGATGATAGGAATAGTAAATTCTTGAAAGTAAGAGTCTTGACATGAAATGAACAGAAACTATTAATGCTATAACTACAAAACTCCTATGGTTGAGTAATGACGGCCAGTTGAAGCTAGAATACCGATAGACACGCAAACATATGGGTCGAAGACATGTCTGTTGACACAGCAAAAACAGGTGAATTATTTGGCAAAGTGGGAAACTAGATAATGAATTGTTGGATTTCTGTGGGAACTGTACCATCCCTCCCTACATCACTATCTACTTGAAGGTGTTCCATAAAAACTACAAAATGCTTCTATGAAAATTTTGTTTCTCAATTGTTGTTTAAAACTCATCGATATATAAATGGAAAAGGATGCCTCCAATACTCTCTACACATGGTAGATCTTTATTTGTATATTGATTTTTATTCTTTCTTTTTTCTAGTATATTTTTCGTTCGCTAGTGATTTTTTTTTCTATTGCAGTGCATATTTTCTGTTGGTGTGTTTGTGTATGTTATTGTACTGTTACTGTGTCTGTAGTGTGTTATCTTGATTACTAGGTACCAATAAACTAGGTTCTTTGGCCCAAACAACTGTTAGTATTGCGTGAAAAATAATGCTCTAGTATGAATAATTTGAGAGTTGTGATGAACTAAATGAACATCATTCAGTTCTGAAAATTACGTTATAATATATGTCAAATAACTAAGAGAAGAAAATCAGTTTAGAAGAATATAGTTAGGAATAATAGTTTTGTATTTGAAGCAGGGCCACTTTCAGGATATTTTTTCAGGGGGAAAGGATAATTTTTTGGTGGTTTGGGCACAAAAACTTTAAAATGTCTGTTTATGTATTTTATTACGGTTTTACGAGTCGGACAAACATTTCAGGGGCGGGGGGATCAAAGCCCCCTAACCCCTTCTTGAATACGGCCTTGATATGAAGTTGAGACTTATACTAAGTAAAAGTAATTTTGTTATGTTAATTTTAGAAAAGCCTGTTGCAGGCACGTACGCAGGAATTTTTTTTCGGGGGGCCAAAACCTTCGAAACAGCAGATATAAAGTAGCACTTTTTTATTTAGTAATTAAAAAAGCACGTATATCAGAAAATACAGATTAACTTTAATCTGTAGTTTTGTAGCGGATGAGGGTAAGAAGACTGAAGCCCCAGAAGTACGTTTTAGGCTCAGGTTATGTTCATAGCGATTTAGAACCAGTGATTAATCTATTATATCCCACTGAAAGGGAAATTTTAGGGCTAACAATGCAATATGGGTGCTGTGGGGGGGGGGGGGGGTAGTCCTTCTGTTGCAAAAACGCAGATTTAAATGAAAAATGATAGTTCCCGAAATTGATCCATTAAAAGCTGTACTTTATCATGAAAAAGGGGGGGATAAACGCCTTAATATTAAGGTTAAGTCTATTTTTCTGTGAAAAGCAAAGTCTCATTACAGAAAAAAAATAACAATACAATTGCTAATTACTTCAAAGAGGGTAAAAGACAGAAAATGGGTTAATAATTGGGCAGTGACTTGAACGGATAATTGCATGCTGTAAAATCCCCCCAAATAAGGCTTCACACATGGATCTTGATTCTTAATAAATGTCCTTCTTTTGCCAGAAATTCCAAGAAACCATGGTTAAATTAAACATTTCACAAAAATTCGGGAGGGGGGCGAAGCCCCCCCCCCTGCGTACGTGTCAGGCCCGTTGTATCTACGCCTCTCAGGAATAACAGAATCCGTTCAGTTTGTATAAAAATACAATATTTGAGAATGGTACAAAACAATATTTTATTTAATGTATTTTTTTATGGATACTCACGAAGGAGCCCCCTTAAAGCTTGAGGTTCCCATTTTAATTTCCATATAATTCGGTTGTCTTCGGAATTTTTACCACTTACGACTGTCGAGCCTCCGACACAAAATCCATGTGTGCTTGGTGCGAGAATCATCTTGGAAAACATTAGGATTTAGAACCCTCCACTACCCCCCGGCCATCCCCATTAAAACTAAATCAAGGTGAATTGTATCCTTAGACAGTTAGATCAAATTTCCTACATCAGACTAAATCTGCTCAAACCTAAAACTCAGGCATTTTCTCTCGTCTCAGCTGATTCCAGTGATTTTGTGTATTGTATGCCGTCTATATTTTTACCTAAATAGATACCTCAAACTAAGATCCCTTTTTTAACGCGATTCAACGGAAGTCTGTCCCAAATTCCATGGTAACTCTCTGATTGATTTAAGTACCCGTAACCTCCTGTCAACAACCAATGAAGTATTATATAAAGAGCTTGTCCCCCAGGCCGGCGCCTATAAGCCCCACCCAATATGAATTTCGTCGCGCCTTCTAACCAGGGGGGCTTGCTATCATGTCAACCCTAAATACACAGTAGTAAAATTTATGGGATATCCTTCATTATTTCAGAACTATTCCAGCTATTAAGTACGTCACGGATATATTATCAATAAGCCTTAAGAGGTTATAATTTTCCGAGGAACGTATTTGAATTAAAAAAAATATTTTATGTGTTCACAGACTGTAACAATTAATATAGAGAATTGCTTCTAAAATTTATTGATCATCAACTTCCACTCATCTATATTATGCTAGATATAAAGAGCATAGGAGCATAAAACTAGCTAAGAAGCTGGATAAAGAGTTGTGGTGCTGTTTAAAATCATTTGTTTAAATGTTGACTGGGAGCATGAGGGGTAAACCTACCCCATCCCCGCGACATTAGTCTAAAGAACTTCTCTAAGCCCATTTGGTAAAGCTAGCAAGAAATCATGGAAAATGCATGTATTTGCTAGTTTAAAAATATATTTTTAAATGATTCATCACTGGAATTCCTGGAAAAAAATATATTTTCCTCGTCTCCTTAGATGTCTCTTTCCAAATATATTTTTGATAATCATCACAGTTACAGTTCTGTATTTATTTATTTTTTTACTAAAAGAGAATTTTGAACAATAATCCCAAGCCTTAACTGTTCTGAGGCTATGTGTAATAAACTGTTTTATTGCATTTGTAAAGTGCTGCAGGTCAAAAATTGAAAAAGTATTTGTTATTGTGAATTTTAATAAAATTCTGTTTTATTTCAGACTATATTGAATTCAATGCACAAATATCAGCCAAGATTTCACCTAGTTCGTGCAAATGATATACTCAAGCTACCTTATAGTACCTTCAGAACCTACGTTTTCAAGGAAACAGAGTTCATTGCAGTCACAGCTTATCAAAATGAAAAGGTAAGGCTCATGAATTTCTTAGTTGCACGGATATTAAACTGCCAAATTATTAGCAGCTGCAGAATTTTTTCCTTGAGAAATGTTTGTAAATCAGGTCAGTTTGCTCTCTGGCACTTACATTGAAGGGAATTTTGTTTTAAAATAGTAAAATGTCAGTTTTCTAAAAAGGTAAGGCTCAAGAGTTTCTTAGTTTTGCGGATATTAAACTGCCAGTTTATTAGCAGCTGTAGAATTTTTTCCTTGAGAAATGTTTGTAAATCAGGTCAGTTGGAAGAGTTTGCTCTCTGGCACTTACATTGAAGGGGATTTTGTTTTAAAATACTAAAATGTCAGTTTTCTTAAAAAGGTAAGGCTCATGAGTTTCTTAGTTGCGCGGATATTAAACTGCCAGTTTATTAGAAGCTGCAGATTTTTTTCCTTGAGAAATGTTTGTAAATCAGGTCGGTTGGAGGGGTTTGCTCTCTGGCACTTACATTGAAGGGGGTTCTGTTTTAAAATACTAAAATGTCAGTTTTTCCGTAAAAGGAAAGTAGGTTATAAATTGATCATCCAACAGCCTAATAACCTGTAATTTATTAGCTACTGCTTCTCTTATGTTTCTGGTAGCCAGAGAATACCATGTCTAAAGAATGGGGTCTTCTGAAGCAATTGACAGTGCTAGTTATCGAGTGACGTCAATTCAAGAAAATTTAAGGGGGCAGGGAATTTATTTTCCAAAATCTAGAAGGGCAAGTTTGTCGTTTTCAATTTTTTCAATGAAAATACCAAACAGAAACACTTTTCAAGGAAAATACCGTCCCAAAAAGATATTTTTAAAATCTAAGTGGGAGAGTCTGAAGGGGAAGGGCCCCTCTCCAATTAACGCCACTGTTTTTATTAAATTATTCGGGAAGGTAAGTTCTGCTTGGGGATAGAATTTGCATTGTCAGATTTTTCCCATTGACTAGCTTAAGCAAGTGTTTTGGCAAATAAATTAAAAGAAGATCCATTTGTATAATGATTTAAGTTCAAGTTTCCAAAAAGTTGCAAAATTAGGTATATTGCGAAGTCACAATATTAAGTTCATGCAAAACTTCACCTGGTAGGTGGTGTATTTGCCGCATAAGAATCTTTGTTTTTTATTTATTTGACTTTCCAGCATTTGATTTTCACGATGATTGTAACTTTTAATGTGGAAAAATGATAAATAATGCTTGAATCTAGCTTGGAATAAACACCGAAGGTTCTCATAGTTGAAAATGAGAAACGTTTGGGAGGATACTTTATAATTAAGAGGAATATCTACCTATTAAATGTAACTGTAGCTAGGAGTTTCTTTGTGAGCAACTGACCGACCAGTAGAGGCAAATTTACCTTCATCTGTGAAAAAATGATCCCGTGTTTTGTTGCTGGTTAAAAATTGTGCATACGTGTTAACCAGAACACAGTCAAGAAGTTTGCTTTGTTTGATCTGAGTAAACGGTTTTTCTCTCGCATTCGATTATTCTCTCGCATTCGATTATAATTAGCTTATTCTTTCGTAAAGAAACTACGATGCAGGTAGATTTTAATTAAATATTTAATATATAGAGGAGGTTAGGTTAGTTATTTAATCTAATGTATTCTGGGTGGTCTACTTTCCATAATTCTTTATCGTAGTTTCCATAATTTTGTTTCTAAAGTATCATATTTTCATCATATTTTGGTATATTTCTTCATAATTAACCTATTTTCACTTCTCGTGTGTGTTCTGGATAATACATAAGTACCGAAAAACTTTTTTGCTCTAATTCGAAGACTTTTTCCTGTTTCTGTAATGTTTATGTGTACACTGGAGCGTTTTATCGCTGAGAGAGGGAGTACTGTAAAAATATGTATGGCATACACAATAAAAATAGTAAAACTTCAGATTTTGGAGAAGACAAGCTTTCACAGAACTTTGCGCAAAACTCATGTGTCCTGCTTAATACATTTTTAGTTTTATCGGTAGCAATAGCACCTTTACTTGACTACATCCAGGGCAGAAAATGTCAATGTTGGAATTTGGCTGATGTATGTTTGGTGAGCAATTGTTTAGCTCAGAAATAAACTTGTTTACATGCGTGAGTTCTGTAATTAAGCCTTTAAATGGCATTGTGATATGCTTATTAGGCTAAAAAAGAAAAACTATAACTTTGAGCCAGTTTTTAGATTATAACCCGCTTACGGTGCAGCTGCAGCACTTTAGAAATTCACCTAATCTCGGTAATTAATGTTTTAAATCGTTAAGTTTAAATAATAGAAATAAAGGAATAAAGACGAACTATTTCAAAAGCGTTTAATTACCTCCATATATGATCATTCACAAATAGGCTTTGAGACACAAAAAGCTCACTTCACATCCAGCACATTAAAAAGGTAATTAACTCATATTTAGGAAGTATTAGTATTCAAAAGGTAGTGGCTTTGTAATTAATAGAGCTATTTCTAGGTATAATAAAATGTCTCTAATAAATAAATTCGAATTTTGTATGTAAGTCACATATACAATTTCCACTTTAAAGCTAGTATTACTAAAAGCCTTATTAATAATTTTGTATTAATAATTTTAATCTTGGAGGTAATTTCCCCTAGACTAAATCTGTTAGACATTTTGTATAGAACTAAAAGATTTCGGGGGGGGGGGGCAAAGAAAAATTGACAGTATATTTGAATTGTGGGAAGATCGCCCATAAACTAATATTTTGTGAAGATCACTGAGCCACGCCCACCGTCTTCTACGCCCGTACCTGACATGTTGGGCTAAAGGCTATAAACTATTTTAAATTTCTCTATTTTCTTTTAATTAAAGTAACTGAACAAAAAAGCTATTCAAATTAAAAAACATACTCTTCCCCTCCCTAAACAGGATGAAATTCACTGCCCGAGCCCTCGTGTGCAATTGAGATTTTTTAGTTGCTATTTCATACCCCTAGCCTTAGTATTTATATTAAGTCCAATACAACAGAGTCCATTTATTTATGTTTCAAACAGTTCGTGGTAACGAACTGTAAGTAAGGAGCGACCCGGCTCAATAGTAACCGAAACTCTAAAAAACGGAATTTTGTTACCAATTGATAATCAAAAGAATCGAATTTTTATGCCGATTTCATATAATGAAAACCACACCGTCAGATTCAGCGTATCAGAAAACCCCACAATAGAGGTTTCAAGTCCTATCTAAAGAAATTTGGAATTTTGTATTTTTTTGTCAGAAAAAAGATTACGGATGCATCTTTATTTTTTTATTTTTTTTTTCCAGGGATGATCGTATCGATTCAGTGGTCCTAGAATATCGCAAGAGGGCTCATTCAAACGAAATTATAAAGTTCTAGTGACCTTTTTAAATGACCAAAAAATTTGGAGGGCCACTAGGCCCCCTCCCATGCTCATTTTTTGCCCAAAGATATCTTGTAAAAATTTTGAGATAGCCATTTTTTTTCAACATCGGCGAAAATATAATTACTATTTCTTTGAGGATGACTTAATCCCCCACAATCCCCGAAGGAAGGGTTGCAAGTTATGAACTTCGCCCATTGTTTACAATAGTTTTGGTTATTGGGAAGTATAACCTACAGACGTTTTCAAGAAGGATTTTTTTCTGGTGGGGGGGTTGTTGGGGGTAGGAGGTTACATTTGAGGACATTTCGATGTGGAATTTTTTCATTGCGGAAGGGACATTTCTATGAAAGGACGCCGGAATTTTTAGCATTATTTAAAAAAAGATCAGAAATTGAATAAAAAACAAGGTTTTCAAGTGAAAGTAAGGAGCAACATCAAAACTTAAAACGAACAGAAATTATTACGTATATGAGGGGGTTCGCCCCTAGTCAATACCTCGCTCTTTATGCTAAAGTTTTTGTTTCAGTACTTTCAAAAGATCTATCTATTCTAGTTAAATGGCCTTTGTGATTCAGGGGTCATTGTTAAGAATTTGAACATAATTTGAACTTTAGCGCAAAGAGCGAGTTATTGACTAGGGGGCGATCCCTCTCATAGACGTAATAATTTCGGTTCGTTGTAAGTTTTAATGTTGCTACTTACTTTCAGTGGAAAAAACTTATTTTTTTTATTTAATCTTAATATTTAATATTTTATTTAATCGTAATAATGTTCAAGATAGGGACTCAAAGCGCAAATAACTTTATTTTTGCAAGAGGCCCAAGTTAAAGATTAGTTGTCTCTGTAAGCATTGAACCATATTTTGCCATGTAAATTGGGAAATCGAATGACATCAAGAGAGGCCATAAGGGACTATTTTCTGTGCAAAAGAGATGTGTTCATAGGTCAACGCTATATTCGAATGTTGAATATCAGACCTAAATCCAAAATAAGAAACGTCATGTGGTGACCCCTGCAAAAGACGATGTTTTATTCCCTTTACAGGACTTAGGGATCTAGTTAAAAAAGAAGAAGAGAATGTTAAAAGGGCTATTACCCAATTACTGTTTTCTAATAAATTTGTTTATCAAATAGTTATTAGTTTCATTCTTTTTTAGATAACTCAATTGAAAATAGATCACAATCCGTTTGCAAAAGGTTTCCGAGATACGGGAGCTGGAAAACGGGAAAAGAAGTAAGTATACAACTCTTTGCTTCAATACAAGTTTTTGGTAATTCTACATCATTTTTTCCTAAAGGCACTAAATTATCTCTAATATCAAAATGTTTTTTGTTACAATAAATCATGTGCAACATCCTTGCCATATATTTTTTTTGGGGGGTGGGGGGGCTTGTTAAAATAGCAAAATAGATGAATCATACAAAAATAACGGAATATATTGACAGAACTGTGATAAGACTATAAGAAGAGAAGTCGGTTCAGCGGCCCTTCTTGTGCGTCCATCCTTGTTTTCTTCTGGTATTGCCTAAATCATTTATTAGACGTATCGTTTCTAAAGTTTCTTTTGTTTATACTTCTTATGAACCCATTTATAGTATTAAAAAGACTGAAAGCCTTAGGCCCAAAACTCCACTTTTTGATTTTTAACTCTGTTACTTCAACCTTTCGGGAGGAGTAAAGAAGGTATCTTCCAGTAGGTTGAGGCAGAATGTTTCGGCCTTGTCTGGCTTGGTTATGAGTTATTAGCAAAAGATGAATTATAGGAATGCTGTGTATACCACATAGTGACTTCGGCAGATGGAGGTGGTGCTTGGGCCGGATCCTCCTCCAAATTCTAGTTTTTTTCCAATTTTTTGACACTTCTTATTCAAATTAGCCTAATCAATAAAATGTGATTTTTTATTATTGCCTTTATCAATATAACCTTGTGTAAATGCCTAGTATAAAAACCCTTGGTGTGTAATAATGGGACACATATTTATATAAATTTGTTTTTTTATAAAAATGTTTTGCTGCTATTATGGCTGCCATAGTACAGATATTTATATTTATCTGAAAAATTCCACTTAACAACGTATATACAGTTAAAAAAAAAAATCGAATACATCATACCTACTCCATTTTTAATAGTAAGCCTAAGTAGTTTGATTTATTGCTATCACCCAAACGAAAACACAACAAGGTAAATCGTTTTCTCCGATATACTATAATTAATATATAATAATTTATTAAATTTTACTTAGTATATAAATTTCTTTACGTGTGGGCAATCTCTTTGCAAGTGAGGTACATCGTCAGAGCCTTTTCCGAATTAACTTTTTCATTCATTCATGAGGACATCGATCAAGGACCTTAAACTTTGCCCCTCTTGATCTCCATTTTCTTTGATTTTTGGACATTCGAAGAGATTTCATAAAACCTAAGTATATATGAAAATCACTTTCTCAGGTCGAAAGTTTTGTCCTCGACTCTTTGACTTGCATTCCCACTTCTCTGTTTTTTCCCCGGATAACATCCTCTATTGTGGAGTTATACATCTTCTGATGTCAAAACTTGCCCCCGCACAGAAGTTTTGCTTGTCCTGACAGCAAAAAGTTTGTAATTCTGACTCTATTGGGTTTATGTCGAATATTAAAGTAATAAATCAAATCTTAAATTTATATTAATTCAGTTAAATGTTGAGTCTTAAGTTAAGTATACAATCGAGCAATTTGAAGGGAAAAAATCAAGAAAAATTGTCAAAAGAAGTCTTATGATTCCATTTAAATATTTTTTCTGCTTCAGCATTACCTAAACACTGGTTTACTGGAATAATTAAATCATTTGTGAATGGCGCTTTTCCAGTTCGTTTAATATTACAAAATCAATCGACTGCTAAAGAGCAAAAATTCCGAAAATTTCATTGGCTTGGTAGTTGGAAATACATAAAAGTAGTCAACTTTTTCAAAACAATAAGTAAAAAATCACCTTATTGACTGCTGCCACAAATGCATATGAATGTTTCGTCATTCACATGATTTTTTTTCTAAATTAAGGGTCTAAGGTGTAGTCAGCCAAAGGGTCTAAGTCCTGACCATGGCCCACCAAAATATCGCCATGCACCATCGGTAGGATGTGCATCCCTCGTTGGGAATCACTGTGTTAGAGCAAGATATATAATCTTGAAATTTCGGGTTGACCTGGGTCCGTAATCCCCTTCTCCCTATGTAAGTGTCTAATTACGGAATTAATATTATTGCGCTAAGTTTAAGACTATAAATAAGCTATCAAACCACACTGGCTAAAAATAATATAAAAACAAAATTGGGTTTATTGGTTGACTTTTGCAGTTTAGCAGTAAGGACAGTTTGGTTTTTGCAGTTTGAGAAGTTTAGTTTTTGCAGTTTGGGTTTGGACAGTTTTGGTCTTACAATTTAGGTTTGGGAAATTTTGTTTTTGTAGTTTGAGTTTGGATAGTTGGGTTTTTGCAGTTTGGATCGGGGCAGTTTGGGTTTACCTGAAAGGATTTTAGGTTTGAAGTTTGTCTTTTCATTTCGTTTTGAGTATTTTGACCTATTTTACGCTTGCATTTTTTTTTTCTAAGGACGGCGGAGAAAACATCTTCGCATTTACCTTGGTTTTTACTGGCTAAGGTTTTTCCTCCTTTATTAGTTCGATGTTTCTTCATTATGTCATAAGACTATTTATAAGTAATTACTCCCAGCAAATTTGAAAAGAGCCATAATATTTTATTAATGATCACGTGGGAGGTCAGAGTCGCTCTCGAGTACAGAATAGAAAAACCGACTCAAATAACTCAAATTACGAAAGTAACATACTTGGTTAAGTGAATCAATGGTGTTTAGGAAACCTTCAAAGGCTGCCGCCCTATAATTATGCATAGTGCATATGCATAAGAAAAGTATTATCGGCAGGGAAGTCAAAGAGTAAAGGCGTTAAGGGGTATACATCAACTGATGAGAAGTTGGGAATTGGTTTCTGCAAAAAGTGTTGCGCTAAAACACACAGAACTCGATTAACGTTACCGATGTATGACCTTCTATTAAGATGTGATATTTCTGATTGCATATTTGAGTTTTTGCTTTAAAAGTAAAGTATAGAAGTACATTTGGCATCATTAAATATATTAATATCATTCAGCAATATTATGTGTTAATGCTAAATTGGCATAACTTGCACCCACAACCTCTTTAAAATTACCCCCTTTTATGGGATACTGCGGGACAAGACTAGGGTTTATACTTCCTTTGAGCACTATGAACTTCCCTGAGTTTTCGCGAAAGAAAATTAGGTTTTCCGAAATCTATCCCAAAACTAGCGTTCGTAAATACCCGAACGTCAACACAAAATACATATTAATTTTGGTACAAATTTGGAAGACCCAATTCTTTTATTTGGGAGGGGGATTTTAATGGATACATTGGGGGGATTCAGGGATATAGAATGGTCGTCGTTCATGCTAAATGTGTATGTTCTATGCAAGTCTGATTGGACACGTACAAAATGAGACCCTGGCTACCAGCTTTGCTGATTTTACGATATATCCTTTGTCTTTGAGGACAAGGGTTTAAATCCTGCTGTCGCTGTTCATTTGGTTTGTAGCTGCGGTCAGGGGCATGACTCTGTAAGCTTATTCAGTGTCGATCCAGTTCTAATTGGGTATTTGCAGAAATCTGAGGAAGGTAAAGAAAAGCACAGGGTAGCTTGCCCCATCCCCCATTGTACTTCCTGGACGAAGGGCCATGAAACGGAGGTCAGTATAGATATGCCCCCCAAACTAAATTTGCGCATAAAAATTTGACTTTGAACGCCAATGGCGTCCAAAATCAAGTTCTTTTTTAAATAAAATCGTTTGATTGTGTTACACCATGAAAAATTTTTTTCCTCCATAAAAAATTGATTAAATTAAAAGACGAAAATGTTAAAGTTTTGTCCATATATCTGCCATGGGGCCCCTCTGACGAAAAATTCAGGGCACAGACCTTACGTGCTTTTATGCATAATTTAATCAATTTATGTAATTAATACTTGTTTACATAATTTATTTAATTATCCACGAACTAACGTCTAAATGTATAGCCGACAAAAATTAAATCAAACATTTACATCAGTCAAACCAATCAAACAGTTATATGTATGTGTTGTTCCAACACCAGCGCTTTGGTTGGAATTGCGGGAGGTTTAATGCAAGTTTTTGAAGAGAAGGGACAAGGCCCATGCTGTGCAGGAAATTTTTTTATTGTAGATTGAGGTGGTAGTTCGTGATTTGAGGGCTGAAAACAACTTAAAGCATGATGAATTCTAGTAGCGTAGTATCGTCAAAATCCTTATGGGGCCAGTGGGGGGGGGGCAAATCTGGAGCCAGTTTTCCCAAATTACAGTGAAAACTGAAAAATGAGCCATATAGCACCATAAAAGTAAAAATATACTAAAGAAAACTGACCCGTTTCTGTGGGTTTTTGAATTATGCAGGCTTATCTTAGTATTGACAATATTTTGAAAAAGAACTAAATTTCAGCTGTGGGAGGGAAAGACACTGGGTTATCGCCCCTGCTCCAAACGAAATTGCAATCAAATATGGATAATAGCAAATTACAAATTTAAGTTTGGAATTTTAATGAGGATGGCCATAGCTGCTGTTTTTTAACCGAAAACAAATAAGCACATTTAAAATTATATTGTGGGGGACATAAAATTCAGCCTACTCCAACCCACCTTGGGCACCAGTATGCTAGTATTCATCGCAAATACGTTTTTACTGATTTATATATAACCCGAGAAACAGTCACATAGTGGTAAAACCACACTGAGTTTGTGATATTTCTGTTATTTTGGTATTTTTCTTTATAGTGAAGCTGGGTTACATTTTTGCATATATATTTTTTTTATGGTATTACAAATTGAAGTCACGCCCAGAAGGGGTGTTTGCACGCTAGGGGAAGGCTCTCCCATCAAAAAAAAAAATAATGCGCCAAGTACCACCGCTGAAAAATGCCTAAAAAATATCGTTAAATTAGTTACACCCTCCCACCTTAAATGGCTTAAACCTCGCACGCTGTGGATCGCAACCCTCGGTGGAACTGTGGATGGATTCTTCTTCCTCCTCCTCCTCTGTCAACTTCTTTTCTCTGCTCCGACTTGTGAGCGATAAAAACTTGACTCTGGACGTAGTTTTATGGAATTGACCCAGTATTCCCGATTTTTTTGTTGAATACTTTCATGGCTTTAAATACCCCTCTCTGTAGCTATGACAAAGAAAGTTTGAATTTAACTTTCCAATGTATTTCTTTGTTATTAAACTAAGCTATCAGCAAAGTCTGTGTCCCTAATTTCCTTTCTAAAGTTTTCCCTTTTTAATTCAAAGTTTTGAACGATTTCCTAGCGTAGCCGCCTTCTAGAATCTTTTTAGAAATGTAAGAACCGGAAAAGACTTTAAGACCAACAAATCACCGTCAGCGCCTGTTATAATGTCTGCTAGCAAAGATTTCCGGACTTGTTAGAACAGTCTCAGAGGCTAGTAGTCAAGACTATATTTCTTTCACTCCCCTTAGAACATTAGAGATTAGAGTCACTAGGTCAATAGCAAAGAGGACCATTGAAATGTTTCAGCTTCTAGCATTAGTAATTTAGCCGACGGTTCCTGTCCTCCGATTTTTTTTTTCATACCAAATATATATGAATGTGTATAGGTAGGCTATACTTCCTTTCCCCTTTTAGTGGATTGTTTTATTCACTAACGATAGTAATTGGAAATGACTCACATTGGGTGTTTTCTAAGTGGCCTAAGAAATAAATTCAGGAAGGAAAATGTAAGCAAGGGGCTTCTTAATTTCAAATATGGCACACTGGTTTGGGGGCTGGACATGCAATCCTATGTCCGCAAGGGTTTGGGTTCGAGTCCTGATGTCGCTTATTTTTTTTTGCTTTGGGATGAGGATCAACGGTGTGACTGTAAGTTCCGTCAGACCCAGTTCTGGATGGGCACCTTGAGAAATCTGCTGGAAAACACGGGAAACATCGGAGGATTTGCTCTTACCCACGCATAGCACTCCCCACCGAAGGCAGAGAATTGGGAGATCAGTACCTGCACTAAGCTGATTTTGTTTGCATGCGAAAAAGTTTTAACTTGTTTATACACCCAAATTGACGCAAAAAATGTTAAATAGGTATGTTTGTTGCTAGCACAGGCTTTTTCTTTGGAGTATGATTATTTCCTAAGAGGGACAGGTCAAAATTCAATGAAAAATAGTTCTAGGCCACTATCCTTTCTTGCTGAGATGGGGGCTCTTTGGGTCAATTTTATTTCTCTCAATCTGACGTCCATGCATAGAAGCTGAAGTTATTGCAGTTGGCCATCTTCTGATAATAAATTATCGGATTTTTTTCTCTTCTAAATTTGCTAACAAAACTTCATATTGCACTCCTAGCCAGGCATCTTCGCAAGAACACATCAAGAATTGTTATATTCATTTTTATTACGTTTTTATGAGGGGAACAAACATTTCGGGGGGGGGGGGGGTTCAAACCCTCTATCCCCCTGTATATGGCCTTGCTTTATAGACCGTATTATATTTCCAGTTTTCTTTTTAAAATTTATCGTGTATGTAACTACATATAGATTATAAGATGATAGTGTCGTCGCATCGGTTTAATGAAGAAATAGAAAAAATTAAAATGATTTGTTCCACCAGTGGTTTCCCTCCCATTGGTTGGAATTTAAGGAAATAAAATTGGGCCAGAAAGATTTGTAAATTAAGAAGAGGGTACACTTAACATGATTTAGGCCGTCCTAGAGCGTTTAATATATTTAGATACTTTTTAACTGGAGGTATGAGCTCCAGAGAAATTCTAACTTACTTATGAACAGGGTTGTCACGGTGAAAAAATCGCTAGGTTCTAGTGATTTTTTGGTTGATTTAGTAATTTGTTTCAATAGTCAAGCGATCTATATGCTGATTTAGTGATTTGTTTTTTTTTGGGGGGGAGGGGGAATAGAAGAAATCACTGGAAATAGAGATAAATCACTCGGGGTGGCAACCCTGCTTACCACCCCTAGGTGGTAAGCTGTTATTGATTTTTAAATAGTGTGATAAAAACCGATAATCTTACAACCTTGAGTTCCCTGTTAAAAATGTTCATGCTGTTGTTTACCTAGAAAAGATAAAAATGTATTTACATATGCCGTGACTAGATAAAAGCTCAGACAAGGGACTTCTTCATTTACAGTATTCTTGAAGAGCGCAAGGTAATATTTTGTCTACATTGTTTAAACAAGAATAGAGCTAGGGTAAGGAAATGAAATGGGAACTAGTGTAAGCATTCACTTCGACTTCTAAAAGTTATTTTTAGCGTGCTTGGTTTTGGAATAATTTCTAAAATTGAAATGAATCGGAAATAAGAAAACTATTTTGCTTGTGAAGCAAAATAGCTCAATCCCTGAATATAAGAAATGGATTGAATAACGAATCCCGCATTGACAAGAAACTTAAAAATGGAATTATGACATAAAGTTAGAAACATTGAAGTGTTGTTTTTTGCCTGCTTAGTACCCGCAATTTTTGGTACCTATTTTGTTCCTAATCTGCAATTTCACCCTAAACCCGAATTAAATTGGTAAAATTCTAGATGAACTTGCTTTTTGCTACCTTAGAAAGGGGCTGGGTTAGGAGAATGAAATTTTGGGGGATCGATCTACAGACTAAAGTATGTCCCAGGAAGGTATTCTGAGGTACCTACCTCTACTCCTTCTCCCTCTAGAAGGCACTTACCTTTTATGACCTTAAAAAATCTTCGCATTGTAAAAATGAAATCTTGCAAAATGGATCTTCTGCTTAAACAAAGTACAAGAAAAGTGTTTTCAGCTTTACAACTTTGCTCAATCCCAATTTATAAAGTTTCAAAGATCTACAACACATTTCCTAAATTTATGAAAAACCCATTGATATGGCTAAAAATTCTGCTCAAATAACAGGAATGGGATTTTTAGCAGAGACAAAGAGATTTAAAACTAAAAATCAAGCTATAATGTTGTTTTGTCAAAATTCTAATTGGTATAGACCTGTCAAGTAGGGAGATTTCTAAGGCTTAGAAATCAGAAGAGAGTTAACATAGTAGCTTGCCAATACCTTCCCAAGTTATTTTTTTGGTCCTGGATTCATTATTGAAAGTTTCATTTTCCTAACCTAACCACTTTCCAAGATAGCAAAAAGTGGTTTGTTTATAATTTTACCATTCAAAGTTTTTAAGAAACTTCTTAACCCAAAACTGCAGGAGAATTGTCTTTTTCGGTTGGGTATTTTAGAATGTGCGGAAGGTTAAAGAACCCCAGAGGTTGTCACCAATGCTAGCTTAAAGTTTGCTAGCGCAGATCCGATTTTGAGCTAAAGTAATTCTTGAAAAGAAAATATTCTGGTTTATTGATTGGCTGCTTACCGATGGATTTCAGCTTTAGCTCGATGAAAATGCAAATTATTAATCAATATTATTCAAGTGCTAGTAATTTCTTAGACAACGCTGCCCTTCCATTTTCAACTGCATCGAAAATATGTCTAAAACGGGTAAATTTATTTAATAAGACAGTGAAAAAAACAACTATTAATTCAAAAATAATAATAAAATTCTGAATATGTTGAACCACGTTGGGTTTTGTTTAAATGTTACTTTTCGTTTCGTTTTTATCATTTTTTCGTTTTTGCTTTGTGTCTCTTGTGTTTTTTACCTGTTTTGTTTAGGCTACTTTATTTTCCGTTAATAAAGACAGAAACGGGTCAGGTTTCTTTAGCAAATCTCTACCTTTATGGTACTATATGGCGCATTTTTTAGTTTTCACTGTCATTTTCACTTGATTTGGAAAAATTGGTCCAAACTCCCGCCACCCCCTCCCCCCAAGATTGTGACAAATTTTTGTCACTCTTTATAACAATAGAATGAGACTAAACTCAGTTTTTCCACTCCCAGTGCGAATATCGTCGTAAGCTAATATTTTATTCGGAAGACATATCTGGTTCTAAAAAACAAAAAAAAAAAAAAAAAAAAAAAACAAAAACAGGATTTTCAGGTATTTAGTAACAATACTGGATTTTCAGCGTTGTACCTGGCTGAGCTGTTAAAGAGCTGTCAAAAAGACATTTCATAAAAGTGAATAGCAACAAAAAAGAGGTTTTGTGTAATAAATGTAAACATTTAGAGTTCCTTGTTGCTTGATCCTCATCTTGACGACGGTTATGATCATAGTTAAGGACGAACGTAGGGCCTAAAAGACCCTGAAACGAATTTTTTTTCCACTTTTTCCTCTCAGGGATATACTCCTTCCCCACCCCTCACCCCTGCGTATGTAACCAACATCAGTAACCCATCTTCAGTAAAATTGTGACAGTTTTTCGTCACCCTACATACAATTATTTTCTGGAATAACTCTCTTTCACATTTTAAAGAAAGTAGTGGAAGAAAATAAATCGAACTTTAAAGAATATGCTCGAATACCAGTTGTAGAAAATCTTTCAAAGTTTCGTTAACCTAGTTCAACTATTCATCTTTAAAATATTTAAGAAATTTTGATGGGAAGGTCCTTGTTTACCTTCTCGTAAGTAGGATCGAACATAAATTAAAATTGCTTGTGCCCTGATCAAGTGACCAAAAAGATTGGAAGGTAACTAGTCCCCCCCCTCTTCTGTGCTCCCTCCCCCTACCCTAAATTCGTTGGACAAAAATTTCGAGATGGCCACATTGTCCAACATAGTTCAAAGGTCCAATAAATACGCTTTTGGCGAAAATATTTCCCTTCATATTCCCTGGAGGAAGGGCTGGTTGTGGTATCAGGCATATCGGTATCTCAAGTGTCGTAATCGGGCGTATTGGTATCGCACGTATCGGGCGTATCGGTGTCAGGTTTTATTTTTTTGAATCATGGTTTTGTGCCTTCTATAAGTTGCTCTTACACGCTCTCATCTAAGGAAAGCTTATTAGAGAAATATAAGTTTTCTTATTAAAGGTTCAGCCATACGTATCTAAGTCCAATAAATTGTCTGCCTCTTAGGCGACAGAGAAAATAGATGCTGAACTGCAAACAAGGGTCTTCGTAGTTCTCTACGGCGCCAGTTTTCGATGTGTGTCACGAATCATCCCCCTTATCTTCCTGTTACCCTTTATTTACTCTAAAACTCTGTTAATCAGTGTTTCTGTATCATCTTACAACGACACAGTTTGTCAGTCGGTTGAATAAATAAGAAATGATGTCGGTTTCTCTGTGAGGTTGATCTCTTGGGATAATTTTGAGATAGCTTAAGGTTGAAAGGGCGGCCACTAATCAAGCTTTGGCGCACGGGCGGGACGGCAGTGATCTCTGAAACCGAGAAATTTTCTAAGCTAATGAAGCTATTCAAAAGTAATGAACCTAAATGGATATTCGGACGGTCTTTAAGGGGGAACAAAATAACAAGTAAAGCGGATTGTGTTTTTGTTGTCTTTTTTGGGGGAATAGGTTCTCATATTTTATTCGGGAGTCCATGTCCCACACTGCATAAGAACTGGACCAGCTCTGTAGGTCCTTCAAGATATCATTAAACTCTTCGCAAAATCTGAATGGACAATCACAGGTGAATTTACTACCTCAACAAGAATTTCATATTCTAACGTTTCTATTATTACGGTAAGGCTCACCAATTGGAGCTGAGGCTTTGGACCTCATAATTCTATGACGATTTGCTGAGAGTTTTAAGTTTCTAGCTTGAATAGTGCTTGGGGTCCTTAATCAACCCTCTCCTTTCAAGTATTTTAATCCCCTTCTAGGCTTTGAAAATTACCTTTTTTTGGTGTTTGCATCGGTGTTTGCGTTGCATATATATATATATATATATATATATATATATATATATATATATATATATATATATATATATATATATATATATATATATATATATATATATATATATATATATATATATATATATATATATATATATATCATGAAAAGAGAAATCACCAATGCAACAGCACAAACACATAAAAAAAAGACAGAAGGAGAAAAGGAAGACTGTTTTCCTAAATTAGTGATTACTATAGACCAGCACTTGAATGAGGCCTTAACCCTACTCATCCATACAATCACATAGCATACTATATATATATATATATATATATATATATATATATATATATATATATATATATATATATATATATATATGTATAAAGGAATCCACTTCTGAACTTCTTTTCACTTTGTCTGTATATTTTACCAAAACAACTAATGTGTGTCAAAACCAAAAGTATTTCGATTAGTTTTAACTTCTAATATGCTGATTCCATGTGCTGCATTATGATTCTATCAGCATACATAGAATGTGCTGATTCTATGATGTGCTGGTTCTAATGTGTTGATACCTTTTCAGCTTTCAAAAATAATGTTACTTTAAAGATAGAGCTATAAATCAGGTGCTGAATTAAATATTGTCTTTTTTTTGCTTTAATCATGTTCATGATTAAGGTTAGAATAGCGGAAAGTTTTTGTTCTTTTGTTTAACTCTATGGCGCCTAAGTTGAAAAATATGGCCTCATAATCAGAAATCCAAAAACAAAAGTTCGTCATACACGCAATGGTGCTTTCCAAGCTTTTTTCTAACATGATAGTTAATGCAAGAATTGAAAAGTTTTATTGACAGCAACTTTTAACAGAAAAAAGTTCTGGAAAATCTGTAGTAAAAATAGTTGCTCAAGGAAGATAATAAAGCCCAATTTTGAGTTGGCTGAGCGTGAGACCTTGAATTGGAAAGCAGATCACGGAAAGCTCGCAACGTCGTGTCTTCACTGAATATTTTAGAAAGTTATATTGATTACTGAGAATGGCTTTTTTGAACTCTACGAATAATTTATCTTGTTAAAAATCAATTGTTTTGTAACAAATATACCAAGTTACGAACTTTAAACACGGATATGTTTTTACATGAGAAGGAAGATAGCAAGGAATAGGGTCAAACATGATATGGCTTATTCAGAAGTTAATTGAGAGAAGCCAAATAAAAATAGTGAAATTCAAAAAATAAGATTCCTTACTGATTTAACAATAAAAATTGACTTAATCAATTTGGCCTCTTAATGGGGGTCTCTTTCACTTCTTCAAACTAGTGTAATCATAATTAATCTCCGCTGCGTAATTTTAAGCATTCTGTAAATTTAACCACCAGAAAAATACTACAAAATTTGAAATAAAACGGCTTGCTGCAATTAAATAAAAAAACTAAGTTTTTTTTTTAACTGAAAGAAGCGAAATTTAAACTTAAAACAAACAGATATTATTCGTAAATGAAAGGTACTGTCCCCTCCTCATTGCCTCTCTCTTTACGCTAAAGTATGGCTCTTTTTCATAACTCTACTTTTTAAAACAATAAAAAAAATTTTAACACTTAGACCTTTCTACGCTAAAGTTCAAATTTTGTTCCAATTCTTTAAGAATGACATCTGAATCACAAAGGTCGTTAATTAGAATAAATTGCTTTTTTGAAATTACTAAAAATACTTTGGTGTAAAGAGTGAGGTATTGAGGAGGGGACGAACCCCCTCATATACATAATAATCTTTGTTCGTTTTAAGCTTTAATGTTGCTCCTTATTGTCAGTTGAAAAAACTTGTTTTTCTATATTTAATTTCTCATTGTTTTTTGAATAATGCTGGAAATCCGATGCCCCCTTCATGAGAATTTTCTTCCCCCATGAAAAATTCCTCCATGGAAAAATCCTCCCAACGTAACCCCTCCCCCAACCCCAACAGAAAAATCCCTCCTGAAAACGTCTCTATACTTACCAATAGTCAATACTATATCTAAACAATGGGTAAAGTTCACAACTTGCAACCCTTTCTCCGGAGACTGTGGGGGATTAAGTCGTCCTCAAAGATAACGTTATTAGATTTTTCGACTATGCTGAACAAAATGGGTATCTCAAAATTTTTATCCAGTGGCCTTAGGAAAAAATGAGCGTGGGAGGTGGCCTAGTTGCCCTCTTTTTTTTGTTTTGTTTTTGGTCACTTAAAAAGGGCACTAAAACTTTTAATTTCCGTTAGAATGAGCTCTCTTGCGACATTGTAGGACCACTGGGTAGGTACGATGACCCCTAAGAAAGAGAAGAAAAAACTAATAAACACGCATCCGTTATCTTTTTTTGGGCAAAAAGTACAAAATTCCACATTTTTGCAGATAGGAGCTTGAAACCTCTACAGTAGGGTTCTCGGGTACTCCAAATCTGATGGTGTGATTAAGATTATATCAATTTTAGGGGATGTTTTCTCCTTTTTTGTTAATAAGGCAAATTTTCTCAGGCTCATAACTTTTGATGGGCAAAACCAAACTTGATGAAACTTAAATATTTAAAATCAGCATTAAAAAGGGATTCTTTTGATGTATCTAATGGTAATCAAAATTTTTTTTTTTAGACTTTTGGTTACTATTGAGCCGGGTTGCTCTTTACTTACAATTCTTTACCACGAACTGTTTGATTGTGAAAATTTAGTTCAGTAACTGGCCATATAGCTTTTGCGAGAGGAAAAGATTTAATATTTCTCCAACTGGAAATGTTTTAACCTGACGGGATGTTTTAATAAATATTGTTTTCTTCTTTTTTTATATAAATAAAGTTAACTGTTTTTTCGTCTCAGACGTTAGTTAGATGAAATTGTAAGAATTGTAATAAAATGTTAGAATTCCTACAATTATATTAATGGCCATATGTTTCATAGAAATTAGTTTTTCTAGAAGGCAAGCCATTTTGGCCACGCAGAGACCGGACGAGACAAATCAACTTCGGAGTACCTTTACTAGTCCTACCGCTGGAAGATCTAGCGCTCTGGAAGACGAGGAGAAGGTTGACGTTGTCTCAACGGATGATAATCAAGCTGAATCTAGTTTCTCCAGTCAACATCGTTTAGATAGTGAGTTTTAAATTAGTTTCGTTTTATATTACACAGGCTATTATTTTCCCTGAAACTGAGCAGTGAAGCTAAAGAAAAAGTATTAAATTGGATGCAGTCAAAAAGCGTCAAACAATTTTATTATTGTTGTTTTTTTTTTTTTGGTGTTTCATTTACTTCCCACTCTCTAAGAATAAGTAAATTCTATTGATCGGTTGAATCTGTTTTACTACATCTTAGACGGTTTTTAAGGTATTTATGCTTTTTTTTCTCTTTTAAGCTACTAAAAGACGGTGCGGCTTCAATTCTCGCTTCTAGAAATGTTCTAGAATTAGTAATTTGTCCTATAGTATACCGTAGAGTATTTGTACATGTGTTAGAACGTAAGTTAATGCCAAAATAGTCAATATATCTTATACTCGCTCTTTAAACTATAATTATTCAGTAATCTTAAGTGTTTTAGTATTACTTAAAATTACTTAAATACTTAAGTATTAAGTATTTTGAAACAAAAATTTGTGCGGAGATCTTTGTGGATTTCTAATTTTCTGTATTGTATTCTCAAGTATTTATGTATCTCTTATATGTTCTTCTAACTTTAGAAATCTCTTTAAATGTTTTCACATTATCTGTTTCACGGTATGCTAGTCTGAGATAACTTATTTCATTTACTAGTGGGCCACTAAAAGTACAAAAATGGCGTTGTGTTTTGTTCACAATGTTGTTTTCTTTGTTGCTGCAAAAGGTGTTTTTTTTCGCCCTGAATTTTTATAATGTCTTTAAGTTAACACCGAGGAGGGTGGGGGACAGTTTATTCCATAGCTAGTGTTGGGATAATCTACTTGTTGATGATTGCGCCATTTATAAAAGGGTAGTCTAATTTAAGACAACCGTCTTTGCAACATTTATAGCATAAATTTAGTGTTAATACACTGTCTGACACCCTAATTTGCTTTCATTAGGCAATATTTTAGGGGAGGGTAGGGCCTATGAATAAAATAACCACAAAAATCTAACAAAATAGAAAACATATAAAAACCAAAAAAGAAAAAATTCCTAAAAACAGAAAACACAGACGTAAAACACAGACGTAAAGATAATGGCAACTCGCAAAATCAGGTACCATAGGAATGGAATTGAGACAGATTGCTAATAATGCAGCCCCATTAATGGATAGCTTGCTATGTAGGTGGCATTTTGTCAACAAGGAAATATTTATAGGTTGTTTAAAAATTTATTTTAAAACAAAATACTAAAAGAAATATTGGCTGCTGATCAGAGTCAAATAGAGAAGCAAAGCAGAAGGAAGCCTAAATGATGCCCAGAGTGCAATATAAATCAAAGCCTCCTCTGCTTGAAAATATCAGTTAGATTAATTTGTTATAATCATTTGATTTGTTATAATCAAACTGAAAATATAAGTTTCATTAATATCAGTTAGATGGATTTTTGGTCCAGAAGAGCCCAATAGCATGGACAGCAAAAGTGTAATTAGGATTAAGGACTTCGGACTTCGTTTAAATAAGCCAAACAAGGGAACCGGTAACAGAAAAATGTTGAGAAGGCGGAATCAGATTTTCCCCCTGCAGAAAGCCATTTTTTATGCGAAAAAAAAAATACAGAGACGATAGTTACTTGAGCTAAATAAGGATCAATCCTAATCATAGGGATGAAATATATTCATCTCACTTTTTCATTTAATAGCTCGTTGGAACGTTTGAGCTCTTACTCCTCCCTTGTCCTTGTCTAAGTAACTACCACCTGTTAACATTTATACGTACATGAAAATGTGTTTTTATAATCTTGAAAAGAGAAATTCCTAGTGAGGTATCTATCCGAAAATTCGATTTTGAATTAGAGAGGGGCCTCTCCTAATTTCAACACTAATAGACCAATGAGGAAGTCAGAGTTTTTATATCTACTATACTTTTTGAGATATTACCTTGTATCTACAGGAAGTAAACAGATTCATAGTCTTTCCACAGCTAAAATCTAGAAATACAAACATTTTACGTCCAATAGAAATGAGAGGCAAAAGAAGGGAAAAACGACATTAGAGAAACCTCTTTGAAGAAATTCTCCGTGTTCCACTATTTTCTCCGTTCCATATATAAAAATAATCCCTCCTTCGTGATTTCCTTGAAAAGTTGAAAAATCCACATACTAGGTTTTGGTGGAGGGCACACAAAATAGCAACCAAACACTTTAGTTTTTTTTTAACATCATAATAATGGCAGTAGTCATTAATGACGCATTAAAACTAGAGTTTTTGCCCTATTAATCCTAGAAATGGTGATTCAGTATATTACAGAGTATTTATTGTCTTATTTCTCTTTTTGCAGATGAAATGAAGACGGAGCACGGAAGTATGTCCGACATTTCTAGTCAGGCTGGGTCTCTTCATCACATCGACTCTGATAGTGAAATTGACTTGGATAGTGGCAACGAACATTCTAGTTATAGTGTTGACACGCTATCCAAAAGTGATAATAAACCCCAATCACCTGTTTGTTCAAGTATTGGGGAGCCCAGTTCAAAACTAGACGGACAGCCAAGTACAAATGTGTCTGTGGGCCCACCATTACCTCCACCAAACTTTCTGCCGTACCTTTATCCTGGTGCTTTGTATCCTGGTGCCCCTGTGCACCCCTTCTTTCAACCACAGAACATTGCTGCAAGTGGTTCAAATCTAGCAGCCATGAGTCATAATTTATTATTAAATGCTCAGCTACAAGCTCTGGCAGCGCAGCATTCCCTATTAAGCGGCGGTGGGTATCCAAATCTCGGTGCAACGCTGGCTGCCGCAGCAGCTGCAATGAGCAATCAAGTTCCAACTACAGATAGGCTGAAGAGTCATCGCTTTGCACCTTATACTTTGCCTACATCTCCTTCTGGGTCAGGTTCATCTTTTGAAAATGTGACCAGCTTAGCAAAATCTTCTCGTGAAACTTCACCTCCTCAGTCAAAAATAGGCACAAGTAGTGAGCTTAAGAATATTGAAAATATGGTAAATGATTTAGGAATGGACCTGAATTCAGTTCGAAGGTCTGATAAATAATATTTGAGATAATCAAAATGTGCATTTTTCATTTTTTTTTTCATTGAATATGTTGAGGTTATTTATACCAAGGATAGGAAGGAAAATAGAGGCTGAGAGGCCATCAATGGAGTTTCAATTTATTGTTTAAATTTAAAATTCATTAAATTTTTATCGTTACGAGGGATTTTTTTTTTCCATGATAAACAAAATTGTAGTAAAATAATAAAGCTAAATACTGCTTACAAATATTAACTGTAGGTTGTAATTTCAGCATTATTGATAGAGAAAATGAAAGTTTTAAATTGAAGCCTATTTGAGGAGAAAGAAAATAAACATTTTCTCAATATGAAAATTGATTTTTGTTAACTTGAAAAATATTTTAAATTAGTTTATTTAAATTAATATTTTAGTAAAAGCAGTTCTAAATAGTTTCTTGAAATGGAAGATTTTTTATTTCAAGTAACTTCCTTTCGCAAAGAAATTGGAAACTCCGTTGAAATTTAAAAACAATTTCCTTGGTTGTTGACACGTATAACAGATCTCGTTTTGGCAGTTGTGCGTCTGATTGTAACTGGGACGTAATACCGCAGAATCATGGACTCTCCTTAAGGACGGGGGTGCCATTTTTTGTTAAGGGAGCAAATATTGTTAAGAGCTCCTATTTTAATTGACTTCTCTGTACTAACGCAAATTTTGAAATTTGGGGGGGGGGCTTCCCCCTCTTTTGTCCCCTTTGGCTACACTCATGAGAAGAGGGAAGGCTCATTGCGAATAGGAAATGCAGTTGTCAAACTTGTATTTTAACTGCCATCTATTTCATTTTAATGTTAAGCAGAAATCATGTTGCTGGTGCGTTAATGACGTCATGCTTTTTTGTAGCCTGCGATAAAAATTTGTTGCGCTGAAGATGCGCGTTTATACCAAAGATGTTTTAGCTGTATAGAGTATGTGCACTTTCTCGCGTCTGTAGTTTGTTAATATTCGTCTGCAGCTCTTGAAATACAAGTTCTTCATAATACAAGAGTAAAAGGGGAAATTTTTAATGGGAAGAAGGCGGGGTAAATTCAGAGGGATTAGTTACTCTTTGGAAGTTTTAAGGAATGCCTAAAGCAAGAATGAATCGAAGTTATGCAGAAATTTCCAGAGCTGTTGATCTAATTCTAAGTTTTATTTACATCACTATGTACATAATATTGTAAACTGTTATATTTGCGTTGAAAATGTTGCAAACTATGATCTTTTTTGCAGTTGGTTAAGATTAATTGATCAATAAAAATGTGATATGGAGATAATTGACTACTCTTTGGAAAACACAAACGAATAAAATCAGGCATGTATTTATGAATTTATGTCGAGGAATGAAGCACAAGGAGAAACATGAAAACATACGTAAATACAACTCTGTAAAGGGAATGACTGGGTTCATTCAGTATATTTGTCATGAAATTGCCGCTTATATGGGTTTGATAAGTTCTTTAAGTGGATAAAGACCCATGTCTATGATAATTTTATATGTTTCCCTCCATCCAGAAAAATTAAAGGAATGAAGAAACAGTTCCTTCCCCCCTCAAGATTTATCCTCTTAAGGGCTAATTCAATTACCCTAGGTGGTAAAAAAAATACAGGTGGTAATAAAAAATAACATGATTAGTTGTAATTAAGCATTATTAGTGTTTCTGTTTTCTGTTGAATTAATCCCGTTTCTGTTATCTTAAAGCGAACAAGAAGAAGCTCTCTGTTTTGATCGTGTGATTTGTTTCTATTTTCCCAGAAAACCAAAGCACGGGATTTTTTTTTTTTTTTTTTTTTTTTTTTTTTTTTTTTTTTTTTTTTACATTACCCGAATGATTTTGTAATGGTCCTGTTTTCCAAAAAAAGGAAAACACGGATAGACGACTTAAAGAATTGTTACTATTTTATGCCACCGAATCTCAAGTTATTTTCTAGTATTTTATTGCAGAAAAGACTTTTTAATGGTTTTCGTAATGCCAATTTGATCTGGCAGTCTAATTCGATTATTTTGCTCAATGTTAAGATTTATAACTTTAAAATTTTAACATTAGTTTAAAAAACCTAAATACGAATTGAACAAAAATACATAATAAGGTTGAAAACCTAATGCGTAATCCAACATTCAATTTTAATGTTTAATTGAGTTCTTAGTTCGTGAGATTTAGAGTAAGAAGGACACGTTAATATTATAGACCAAATATTAAATCTGTCACAATGACAAGATGGTAGCAGTAAGTTTGAGTGGCCTCTCAACAAATCGTCTTCCAGATGTCTTCGGTTGATGAAGCTTTCAAAGCATTACGATTATGCTTGGAGACTATTTCTTGCATTAGATACGGAATGATTGAATTCGTTACTTAGAAGGAGGAGGAGATTAAATGATCTTCCTTTTACTCTGCTGGGAAAGGTTGGGAACCTCATTTTATTCCAATCTAGGGCGTAATTTGCTTCTATTGTGCTCAAGAGCTTGTCTCATCACTTGCCTAGCTTCGTTTTTGTCTTTTCTAGCACCTTCTCTTCTATTTACATTCCTTTACTATCTTTTTATCTTCTTCTAATCTTATAGGGTTTATGATAGTTAATTACTGTAAATTATCTAATGTAATTAATGTTCGCTGCATAAACTTCAGCTGAGTCACAGCGACCTGGTTTGGAAGTCTTGATTCTAGGCCAGGGTCTCCGTTTCAAACAGCAAAAGCGAAAAAATACCCATAGGTCATTTTTGCTGGAATAGAGATAAAAAGGTAAAATCCGGAGGAAACAAAGATTTTTCGAAATTAGAAAAAAAGGGAACGTCAAATTATCAAGGGGTCTCAATTTTTCCATTGAGGAAGTGCTCCAAATTTACCTAAAAGGGAGGAAAGAAAAATAATAATCATACCAAAAAAACGTACTTTTAAGTCCATATCTTTCCTAGGTAAACTCCCAGGGCTCCTTAATATTTCCATGACGTAGACGAAACTGAGCTTTTTGAACCAGCTGAAATAAAACGCTGGAATAAGTTTTTTTAATCCTAACTATGTCAAAGAATTGTGGTCTTTTTCTTGTAAGTCTTGCCTCCTCCTCTTCCCGAGGGAGTTGAGGGGATTGAAAAATAAACCAACGTCAAATTAACGGGCAATACAATTTACTATGGTCCATGGCTATTGGGGAATGTAATCTTCCCCAAGTTTTATGACTCAGAACGTTTTAGTGCTTTTCATACAACAGAATGATTAATTATCCGACAAATAGCATCGGTTTTGCGCTATGCTTCTTATGAACTGGATTCAGATTTATCGTAAAATATAGTCCACATGAAAGGTTGTAATTGTATTCATTTTAAGAACTTGTTATTGGTTCCCTTAGGGCTGTGTAAAAAGTCATACAATATCCCCATGACTTCAAAACTATTGAAACTGCCTATTGGCAAGTTGGGTACTGTTTTGGATGGGTGAGGGCCTTGAAATTACGATAGATCCTATGGTCCCAAAAGATGTAAATTATGCTTGTAATGCAAATGTGATATAAGCTATTTTATGTCAGAGCAGAATATGGTTCAAGTTCATATGTCTGAGAGCTGGAAATAAAGAAAGAAAAAATAGTGTTTTCTTACCTTTTGCTCAAAAACAATCTTTCTGGGGCTTCAGGAACACTTCTCCTCCCCTTGGTAGTTGTGTAGTAATTTTTTATATTTGGTAAACTTGTTCAGCTTTTTGGGCCAGCTTAACTAAAACACAAGAAAAAACGCAAGATCTTCAAAATGACTTGCATATTGAAGTCAGGCATTAGAAATTGAAATTTCAATCCGACCTCTGGCTTATTTAAGGTAATTTTGTCTGATGCCTAAGATAATCCTCCTCCTCCACCACGTACATAGAGATTCAACGGCCATCCTCCATAACAGCAGATGGGCAATTATATACCATAGAACTTGATTTATTATTCCTCACAAGAAGCAACTTAGGTAAACGAAGCTTTAAAATATTTGTCTGTATTAACCGTCTTTCTTGTGTGAACTAAAGGTGTCTTTAGGAACAAATTCATCACCGCACGGCATTAAACCTCTGAAAATGTGAAACTCAATGCATAGTTAATCGCTGATTTTCCATTAATTGCAGTCATCTTTGAATTACCATTCAATAGCTTTTTGTCTCTCTTTGGGCTAAATTGTTGTTTTACGCCACAAAGTGACAGGAAACAATACACAGATCTATCCATTTTTTTTAATGCGGCACCGAAACTTACAATTTTAGTTCGAAAGAGTCGTGTTTCGATATTCTAGGACGATTGGTTTAATCTCATCACTCTCAGAAAAAAAAATATACACAGTTTGGTGATCAACTTTTCAAAAAAAATGTGTTTTTTTATAGATAGGGACTTTAGACCTCATAGGGAGGGTTTGGGTTTTCTGCCTCTTTTTGGAAGTCAGGCCAATTTTCTCAAGTTCTTAGCTTTCGGCCGGTAACTTTAAATTTAGTGCCGTTCTACTTATTTAGAATTATGATAAATTAGACAGCCCCTTTTTCTCATTTCTATATTGTTATCAAACTCCATTTTCTTACAGTTTCAGTTACTATTACCACGGCTCGCTCATTACTAACAGTTTGTTACCACAAAAGGTTTGCAATGGCTTTTTTTTAATTTGACTGTCCAAAAATTGCTTGAAAAGAAACAAACTATCCTTGAGCTTATCCCAAAGAGAAAATATTTAAAATGCTATGGTCAGGGCCACAAGATGCCCATACAAAGTCCGTCTTAAAACTGACCTCATAGCAAAAAATGACCCCATTTAGCTAATCTCATAGCCAGTTTGAGCTTGTTCCATCTAGTTGGAATGAGAGATTCATTATGTATTATTGTTGCTAGTACTCTCTCTTTAAAGTCTCACAACGTGTTGTGGGGCTTCGTTAGCACTCACATACCCCTACCCCTATAAAAGGTAACCTACAAAAATGTGGAATTTTGTATATTTTGCCAGAAGACAGGTCACAGTTGCGTGTTTATTTGTTTGTTGGTTTTTTTTGTTACTTCTTGGGGTAATTGCATCGACCCAGTGGTCCTAGAATGTCACGAGAGGGCTCATTCTAACGAAAATTAAAAGTTCTAGTGCCCTTTTTAAGTGACCAAAAAACTGAAGGGCACCTAGGCCCCCTCCCACTCTCATTTTTTTCCAAAGTCATCGGATCAAAATTCTGAGATAGCCATTTTATTCAACATAGTCGAAAAACCTTATAATTATGTCTTTGGGGACGACTTACTCCCCCCAGTCCCCGTTGGAGGGGCTGCAAGTTACAAACTTTGATCAGGGTTTACATATAGTAATGGTTATTGTGATGCATACAGACGTTTTCAGGGGGATTTGTTGGTTTTTGGGGGGAGGGGGAGAAGAGGGGGTTAAATGGGGGGAACTCTCTACGGTAGAATTTTTCATGGGGGAAAAATTTCCATGAAGGGGGCGCAGGATTTTCTAGCATTATTTAAAAAAAAAACAATGAAAAAATAAACATGAAAGAGTTTTTTCAGCTGAAAGTAAGGAGCTGCATTAAAACTTAAAACGAATAGAAAATATTACGCATATAAGGGGTTCACTCCTAATACCTCACTCTTTACGGTAAGGTATTTTTAATAATTTCAACTATTTATTTTACGGCCTTTGTGATTCAGGGGTCATTCTTAAGGAATTGGGACAAAATTTAAGCTTTAGTGTAAAGAGCGAGGTATTGACAAGTGGGCGAACCCCCTCACATACGTAATAAAAACATACGAATATACAAGTTCGTTACGTAAGCTAATTCGTAAGTTACACATGTCTTTTACTAATGAAAACGTTCGTAAAAAACTAAAAGCTCTAGTTGCCTTTTTAAGTAACCAAAAAATGGGGGGCAACTAGGCCTCCTCCCCTACTCCTTTTTGTCAGAATCGTTCGATCAAAACTATGAGAAATTCATTCAGCCTAAAAAATAAAAGTTTTAATTATTCATCTGCGGAGAGCTGAAATCAAAACAAGCATTAACTCAAAAACGTTCAGAAATTAAATGAAAAAAAAAAGTTTTTTTTAACTGAAAGTTAGGAGCGAAATTAAAACGAACAGAAATTACTCCGTATATGAAAGGGGCTGTTCCATCCTCAACGCCCCGCTCTTTACGCTAAAGTTTTTACTTTAGGTTAAAGTTTTTACTGTTTTAAAAAGTAGAGTTGAGAGAAAGAGTCAAACTTTAGCGCAAAGAGCGAGGTGTTGAAGAGGGAACAGACCCTTTCTTGTACGGAGTAATTTCTGTTTGTTTTAAGTTTTAATGTCGCTCCTTACGTTCAGCTAAAAAACTTGTTTTTTTTATTTAATCCGAGTAGAAACCATTGTAACACTTCTTACTGCTTTCTTACTTTCTTATTGCTTCCCTTTCCATTGAGCAGGGGCGAATCTCCAGCATTTTAATTAGGGGGAGGGGGAGAGGGGTCCATATCCGGATAGTCAAGGGGCATGAGATATGTAAAAATATCTCATACCCCCTCCCCTAAACGACGCCCCTGCCAATGAGTGTTTTGCCTCAGAATACCTGTTAAGTTGAGAACTTGTCTATTTCTAATTGCGCCAAAGAAGGTTTTTCTACAATACTGAAAGCATTCGTGTTTTTTTTTTTTTTTTTTTTTTTTTTTTTTTTTTTTTTGTTTATGAGACTTTCATGTTAATAAATGATTCATCATATTAAACGGCCAGAAGCGACTTATTTTCTTCTTTGGTAGCATGCAAAATTTGCCCGGGTACAACCTGATATCGACCAATCGAGTAATTTCCTGCCGCGTCATCTTGTTACTCCTGTCTGAGAGCCGACAGGCAGGATTGCCACTAAGGTCAGTTTCTAAAGCGCTAAAATTGTCCAATTTGCGCGCTACATAACGATTTTTGGTGCAACAGTGAAAAAAATTGCGCGTGTCGCAGCTTCCGTTGCGACACGCGCATGGTCCATTTAAGTTTATTTGGATCAGTTTTAGGTTAAATTTTTCGTCTGGTTATTTCAAACTAGTGCCAGCCTTTCGAAACGAACACGGCAAAAAAGCGGTCCGAGATGTATCGACTCGACGCCAGTTTTTCAAAAACGAATAAGGAAAAATCTTCATTATTTCGTCCAGGACAAAAAGAAAGAATTGTAGCATGAAAGTGCTACAAATAGTAGCACAGAAGTGTTACTATTTGGTCATTAAATGTAGCACGTGCTACAGTGGTACTCATGAAGAAATAGTGCTAAAATAGCATGTCGTGCTACAGGTGGCAACCCTGCAGACAGGATGCTTGTACGTATGTGCTGGAGGCATGTTCCAAGGCATAGGGTAGTTCACACTTATGACATAACTCAACCTCGGTTTTGATGGTGAGTCTTTGCCTTCTATTTGCATTCTTTCACTGTATTACAGAATTATTTCTTGATTAATAATTTTAACTAAACTTTTGAATATAAACAGCGTATCAAAACTCACATTAGGTTGATTAGCTACAAGGTCGCGCCTACCTTCATTGACAACAATATATTGAAGTGCAAATTTGTTTATATCACTGATAGCTTGGAATTCAACTGTATCTGTCTGTGGGAACTACATATCGTAGCTATATGCAAATAGAACTGGCTGATTGTATACTGGGAGGTCGCAACTTTTTTTTCTCTGACACAACCAGTAACATACATCAGTGTCATTAGGTACATTGCAAGATAGTGATTACGAGGCGCTGAGTCGTGTATGGTAGCCCGTTTTGATGGGATCACAAACACGGAATTTTAACTCTTCGCCATTGTTCTAGTACCGAAGACCACCGGAGTATTTGTGCCACTTTAAATGATAAGAATCTGCCGATGGGCAATTAAACCTTATCTTGTGTTTTAGACGGTAAGAAATCGCAGCGTTCGTTGAGCACTGTTCTTGGACGGAGCTGCTAAGAACAAGAAATTACTTTCATTTTCTTTATCTGCATTTTTTTTTCTATTCTTGAGAATTAGCGCAATATTATTGTCTCCTTTTAAATCACTGGTTCTGTAGTAAATAAAAGTGTAGGAATATACACAAAATTTATTTGAGGGAGGGTGGGTAATATTGAAAAAACAGGAAATATTGTCGAAATAAAAACCAGCATTACAGAAATTGTAGAAAAAACCTATAAAAGTCTCGTGTTTGGGAGGGGGGGCTCATTTACAAAAATAGTAGTAAGTATGACGGCACTAGACCCTTAAGGTCTGAACCAGCGATGCTGATCTCCGTTCCGTGGCCCTTCAGCCAGGAAATACAATGGGGGGATGGGGGCCAGCCATCCTGCGCTTTCACACACCCTTCCTGCTTACCTTCCCCAGATTTCTCCGGTTACCCATTTAATGCTGGGTTGACTCATGATGAGCTTACAGAGTCACGCCACTGACCCTCATCCCAAACCAAATAAATGGCTATATCGAACCCATGCGCCTTGGACAAAGACTTCTCAAACCATCGCGGCAACTACTTAGCCAGGACGGATTATTCACAGAAGGGGCAGCATAAAATTTAACCTTCAATTCCCCCAAACCTTGATGCCGTATGATTTTCCCTTGTGTTTCCCATCCAGTTCACCTATATAATCCTGATATTTTACTTGCGCACGAGGATCTGCTAGAAAAAGAAATCTATTTTAAGAGACAAGTCGGGATGTTGGGGAGGGGTTTAGGTTAGGAAAATTCTTTAAACAGCGGCAATCAGACTGAAAACTAGATGTTTGTAATTTTCATGTTCTCTTAGAGGGCAGAGTGGAAGGGAGGGGGTGCATACGTGAGGTCCCTAAATGCTATCTTTTCTACTAATTTGCCTACTTCTTGCGGTTTTCGATTTACGACAAAAATCCTACCCCCCTTCAAATGAAATTGTGCGTTCGTTTATATGACATAAACAGTGGTGTTAATTCATAAAAATGTGGGGGAAATGGGAATTTATTTCTAAGAATATAGGGGTGATTGTTTTTTTTTTTCGATTTTTTTAATGAAAATTTCAAACCATTCATTTCTCGGTGAAAATACAAAAAAAATGCAGTTTCCTTAACCTAGAGGGCAGGGCATCATTTTTTTTAGGGGGCAGTTGCCCCCAAATAAATTGGTGAAAATAACTATTATGTAGCCAATGCCCCTTGACTATCCGGATATGGATTCCTCTTGCTCCCTCCCCGATAAAAATGCTGGAGCTACTCCCTGCTAGAGGGGGGAAATACCCCTTAACCCCCTCATACCAACTGACACACCCCTATGCGTGACACTCTTGTAACCTCTTTGGCTATTCCACAGCCCCTTCCTTTGTAGTTTTCTTATGACATTTTTCACGTCCCAAAGTAAGCGTCTTTTTTTACTTTTTTGCTTCGAATAAAGTATATGGCAAAAATTAGGTAGATCCGTTAAAGTCATAGTTTTTGGCCGGGGCTTCTTATCAGTCAAGATTGTTAACGTGTCACAAAAAACCAGTTATAGTATCAATTTCAGGACTGTTTTGCATGCTTGTTAATAGTGTGAATTCTTTTAAAAAATTCCAGCTTACGACCATGTTACGACTTGAAAAATTTGCTGTCTTAAAAATAGTGACCGGCGTCATTTATTTGTTGAAAGAAGGGGTCCAAATAAGGAAAATTATTCCTCTTGTCTGTCATCTGGGTATGGGTATCAAACCCATTGGGCCACCCTGCTTGATCACAATTTTTGCTAGAATTTCAAAGTGAAAGGTTGATCCTATCAGATGGATAATAGGGGCTATTATCTGATTAATTATTTGTAAACTGACGGGGTGTAAAGCTCTTATTGAAGTCTGGTTATAAATATGTGGGTATGGGCACACATACATACCATTTGTTCAATAGTGTCTATAGAGATGTTACCTAAGAGATTAGTGGGGGGAGGGGAAGAGGGCAAGGTCCTTCCAAGTTTTTGTAGAAATGGTATTATACTAGACCATAGCGATCAAGTCGCTGAAATTAACCTGAAGATCTTTCTTACTTATTCTGACAGCCCCAGTCTGGCAGACAGGACAAAAAAAGAAAAAATAGCAAAACTGACATATTTGAAGGGGCTTTTCTAAAAAACAACAACAAAAAAAACAATCAAATCCGGTAAAGGAAAATATTTGTTACCTTGATCGACTTGGCTTAAAAAAAAAAAAAAAAAAAAAAAAAAAAAAAAAAAAAAAAAAAAAAAAAAAAAACAGCAACAAAAAAACAACACACAATTAAGACAGGTCTTTACCCAGGTTCATGCCAAGTAGCAATCCTAGCTGAGAAACTTACTCTAGAAGGTGACTGGAGGGGAGAGGGGCTGCAGGATGAATATAATTCTCTCGTACTTTAAAAAAAGACAAGAAGTTCTTCGAAAGGGCTCTCATTGGCATATACTATAGCCGGAACCTTGGCCAGCCTTCTTTGCCCGTTCGCCAGCATATGCTTGGGGGAAGAGATGAGTTTTAGATCTGCCCCACGCCTAACCTTAGAATTTTCAATATTTTCCCATAATTACTGTATTTTCCATTTTTTTTTTGTGGTTTCCAAAGCCCTCCTCATTGGAATATGGAACCCAAATCACTGTTTTTCAATTCCTTTTATTTGTTAAAAGTACGTTTTTTCTTTTTCTTCTCAATATGTTTAAGGTTCATACAGAAGACTAAATATTTGGAGGGAGGGGATACAAGTTAAGGCGTTGGCTCAGCAAACTTTAACTATGGTAAGAGGACGCATGTACTAAAAAGGAAACGAATTTACAATACAATGGGTTGTCTTCACTTTCTGAAAAATTCAGGATGCACTTAAGGCCTGTGGCTGTCCCCGTGTCCTCTCTGAAACTTTCTAATAAATAAATAAAATAAACTGTTTTCCATATTTAGAAATCAATTTGATTAAATTTATGAAGATTTTCCGAAAATCTGAGGATAAAAGCATTTCAGTCGCATAAAGGTTTGTCCAAATTTATTACAATGCTTGGCAAAATGACTTATTGAGTGCGGCC